>NC_043707.1:120924212-120982677 GCF_006229205.1 Suricata suricatta | reverse complement strand
CGAGAGAGCGTGTGCCTTAGGGGCGTGGGGTGTAGGCTGGTGAGGGTCTTCTGCAGGACAAGAAGTCTCAGCGTCAACAGGCACCAAGCGGAAGACTGTTGATCCTTGGAGAGGTGTGCTGTGAACCCCGCATCAACTCAGCTGTCAACTGATTTTTACTGGCTGTCTGCTTCGGGCCGCGCTGGCAGGGTTCAGGAACAATGGTGAGAAGGGCCCCGTGTGGCCTTTACAGGGCCCCTGGTCTCCTTAGGGAGACCCCTATGGGGGCCTCGACTAAGGTCCAGTGTGTCACCCACATATGTCCGTGGGCCCAGCGGCGCCGCTGCCGGCAAGTCATTCATTGGTCAGATAGTAATTGAAGTCCTCCAACCACGTGTAACTTGTGTGCCCGGGCAGAAGTTGAGTGTAGGGAGTGGTGCGAACGGTCTTGAGGGGGGCCCCAGTCACCCAACCCTGCTCAGGAGGGTCCCGATGGCTTTCCGGGTGAGGTGACTCTTGAACGGGGTTTTCAAGGGCAGTGGAGTTATTCTACCCCCTGAGGTGGAGGGGTCAGTGCCATCCAGCCAGGGGCATGCAAAGGCAGGAAGGTAGAGGTGAGTGTTGGGGTCAGGAATGCCATAGCTGTTTCAGCGTGGAGTACAACGAAAGGAGTAACAAGGTAATGTCCAGCAAGGGCCGGGCATTGAGAGTCTGGCATGCAAGACCAAGAAGCACCCGGTGAGGGTGGAGGAGGCTGGGAGGGGGTCACCCGAGAAGGGCATCAGAATGGAGTCTGGAAAGGGAGAATTAGAAGTTCACCACGCTTTTGTCACAATGACATCCCGAGAACAGGCATACTGTTCAGCTTTGCAACTTCCTGGTTAGGTGGCCCTTGGGCCACCCATCCAATCTCCCTGGGCATTAGTTTCCTTATCTGTAAAATGAAGGTAAGAGGCATGTGATGAGAATTACTTACATCCTGTTTTTCATAAAGCAGTGATTTTTTTAAATGTTTTTTATTTACTTTTGAGAGAGACACAGCATGAGCAGGAGAGGGTCAGAGAGAGAGGGAGATACAGAATCCGAAGCAGGCTCCAGGCTCTGAGCTAGCCGACAGCACAGAGCCGGATGCGGGGTCTGAACCCACAAACCGTGAGATCATGACCTTAACCGATTGAGCCACCCAGGGGCCCCATATAAATCAGTGATTCTGACATCCGGTGGAATCTGAGGCCCCTCTTCCCCAAGGTACCTCTGTATGCAAGGGGGCTCCTCTGGCGAGGAACTCCTGGGGTGAAGTGCATCCACCCTGTGGTGGCCACACAGCAGGAGCTTGGCAAGTTGACACATGGGACTGTCTCCTCCCTTTCCTCCTGGGGACCTTTCTTACAAAGAGGTTCTTGAGCTCCTGAGTCTGGCAGGCGAGTGAGGAAGTAGGGGTGGTGGCAGGGACAGCTGCGGTGGTCAGAGAGGCCTCTGTCTCTCTTTGCAGAAACCAGGCTGTGGAGGGTCAGAAAAGGTCACAGCAGGAGCACCAGGCCCTTGGTGGACTGTCTAGTCTGGTCTGCCTTCATTCTCCACCTGAGGAAACTGAAGCCCAGGGAAGAGCAGGGAGAGAAGGGAGGAAGAGGCTCCGGCGCGGGTGGGGAGTGGTCGGAGGCCTGGGATGGCACCCCATCTGTGTGGCCTGGGGCGCAGGGGGATCACCCTTACCTCAGAGGGCAGGTGTGAGCGTTCCAGACATCAGAGGTGCCTATTGGTGGAAGTTGACTCTATGTCTGACCTTAACTTATTTGTTACTCTGTCTCATTCTTGAGGATGGAAGCTCTGTGAGGGGTGAGGGTGGGGACAAAAAATTGCTACTTATTCCTAGTCCAGACACTTACTGTGTGGTTAAGAAACACACCCAGAGCAGTTAGAGAGGGAGTCCATACAAAGAACTGATCTGTGTAGTAGTTTACTTATTAAGCTCTAGGCCCAATGTGGGGCTCAAAATCATGACCCTGAGATCAAGAATCCCATGCTCTTGACATTAAACCAGCCAGGTGCCCCCAGGGCCCCACCTTTTAGAACGTGCCCTCTCATCCCCTGCCCTGCTTCCAGGATTGCTCACAACGGTATTCTGCTATACCTAGAGTCCTCTATCTGAGAGACAAAGATTCTTAGGCTCAAAGAGAACCCAGGTCTGTCCTTCCCCACATTCTTCAGTGAGTGGCTCCAGCACCTACCTGGCCCGCCCTCTCAGACCCAAGCTGCCTCAGTGTCTCTTTGATCTCGCTATCCTCTCCCTCTTAGGTAGCTTCAGCCCTCACTCTTTGTGCCAAGCTCCTGGGGGGCTCCTGAGGAGGCCTGCCTGAGCTGCCTCCTTCCTTGCCTGGATCGTGGTCGGCCTTTGGCCGACCGTTTTTTTTGTTTTTGTTTTTAATCAATCAGATATACCTGGGTTCTATTCCTGGCTCTCTTTTACTGACTGTGTGAATTTAGGGAAATAAATGTATTTTTCTGAGCCTCAGGTGCAGCAGTTGAATTAGGAGTGATCGTCCTTCTTCATCCTGTGAGAAATAAAATGTTGTTGGCATACAGAAGATAGGAGTGGCCAGGGCCCTAGAGTGGTTCATATTTCAAGGAGTAGGTTGGTATGATGAACAAACATGTAAACTAGAGTAATTACGATCCAAAAGGCTGTCCCAGTTTCTCTGGGAGAGAATGAGGGGGAGGGACCAGAAAAGTTTACCTGTGGAGGTGACTTTGGGACCGAGTAGGCCTTCCTCTAGTAGGAAAAGGGCTGGGAAGGTACAGAGATACAAATGGATGGTGAGAACAGTAAGCAGTCTAAGTGCGGGCAGAGTGAGGAGGATGTGACAGAAAAGGCCAAAACTTTGTCAGTACCAGACCCTGGAGCCTTCCGTCCCAGGCTAAGAAATGTGGGCTTTATCTTCCAGGCAGAGGGAGCCCTGGGGAGTCTGAGCAAAGAAGCCACTTGTTTCAGGTTTGAGGTTTAGAAAGATCACGAATGACTTCTGGAATGGGGGGGGGGGTAGGTGCCAGGAAGACCAGAGCCAAGTTGCCATCGTTTCTTGGGGAGAAGGTATGAGAGGCAGTCCCAGGAAGGCTGAGAGACTGGGGAGCAGGGGAAGGAAGTCAGCAAGAGCAGCAGCTTTGGAATCTGACCAAGTGAGACCTTCACTTCCTCTTCGAGTCCTGGGTGAGATAGTTTACCTTTCTGAGCCTCGGCTTCCTCATCTGTAAAATAGGATCAATGTACGTAGCTTGGAGTGAGATGCCCCGCAGTTTTAGCCAAAACACAGGTGGCTGAGGAGATGTTCACTGGGTTCCAACCTACAGTGACACACGTTTTTCGTTAGTGCCCCATGAGACCAGACATCTCCTATTGATTTTCTGTCTCTGCTTCAGGCCTTGCCTGTCAGTACCAGTAATTCTGTTCCCTGTGCTTTCACTTCACTTCTTGTTGTGTGTACTTTTCCATCCTATATCACGGTCTCCTTCCCTGGCACAGCTAACCTCCACAGGTCATTCTGATGAACTGATGGGAGGTTCGCCTTTAGCAGGACAGGGCCCTGGACACAGTGAACTGGCTGCCAGCTTGGCCTGGGGTCCGGTTGTCTACCCGAAACACGGGACACGTGTTCCATCCCACACCCCTGAACCCACGCAGCTCTGCCTGCAGATTTCACATCTCTCGTTTGCTCCCAATGGCTTCAAACTTCAGTAGAACACCTGGAAAAATGGTCTTCTCGGCCTCTTCTCTCCTGTTTGTCCCCCGCTGTTCTCTGGCTCACTGGATAGAAGTCTACCATCCTCCTAGTCATTTTCTTTTAAGATTTTATTTTTAAGCAATCTCTGTACCCAGTGTGGAGCTCAGACCCACAAACCCCGGCATCAGGAGCCTCACACTGCACTGACAGGGCCAGCCAGGTGCCTCAGACTGGCCTCCCGGTCATGTAAGACAAGGCCTGGGAGTCCCTGTGTTTGGCCAAGCTCATAGGCGGATTCTGGGGAGGCCTGCCTGGGATCTCCTGATTTTTTTTGTTTAGGGTAAAGAAGGTCATTCTGGATCTCTCCCTCATTCTGCACATCTAATCCACAAATTGAATCTGTCTCCTCAGTTGATCTGTTTTGTCTCCTTTTTCTCTACCTCAGACAGACCAAGTCAAGTCACCATCTTCTCTCATTTGGATTCCTGCAATAGTCTCCTCTTCCAGTCTGTTCATTTTCTTTACCATAGCCAGAACAGCCCCTTCAGAATGTAAATCTGGGGGTGCCTAGGTGGCTCAGTTGGTTGAGTGTTTGACTTCTGCTCAGGTCTTGATCTTGCAGTTTGTGGGTTCGAGCCCCGCATCAGGTTCTGTGCTGACAGCTCAGAGCTTGGAGCCTGTTTCAGATTCTGTGTCTCCCTCTCTCTCTGCCCCTCCCCCACTTGTGCTCTGTCTCAAAATTAAATAAGCTATTAAAAAGTTTTTAATTAAAAAAAAGAATGTAGGGGCGCCTGGATGGCTCAGTCGGTTAAGCCTCCGACTTCAGCTCAGATCAGATCTCACGTTCATGGGTTCGAGCCCCGCATCAGGCTCTGTGCTGACAGCTAGCTCAGAGCCTGGAGCCTGCTTCCGGTTCTGTGTCTCCGTCTCTCTCTGCCCCTCCCCCTCTCATGCTCTGTCTCTCTCTGTATCAAAAATAAATAAAATATTAAAAAATTTAAAAAAAAAGAATGTAAACCTGATGAAGACTTTTTAAAAAGTTTTTTTATGTTTATTTATTATTGATACAGAGAGAAACAGCATGAGTGAGGGAAGGGCAGAGAGTGAGGGAGACAGAATTTTGAAGCAGCTCCAGGCTCTGAGCTGTCAGCACAGAGCTCAACCCGGGGCTTGAACCCACAAACCGTGAGATCATGACTTGAGCTGAAGTCAGATGCTTAGCCAACTGAGCCACTCAGGCTCCCCAATAATGAAGGCTTTCCTAAAACTTCTCTTTGTTCCCTACGAGGTCTGGCATGATCCAGCCCCTGCTCTCTTCGTGCCCTCTGACCAGTCACTCTCCAGCTGCGGCTGTGCCGGTCCCCCCACGCTCCCAAACATCATGCTGTTTAGCAGACCACTTGTGTCGTGGTCTTGCCTTACTGTCTTTCTCTCATATTTCAGGTCTTAGCTTAAATGTCACCCCTGACCACTCTATTCCCCTACCCCAAGTTATTTTGTTGTTTTAATGTGGTAACATGTACATAAAATTTACCATTTTAACCAATTTTAAGCATATTCCAGCTTACTGGAGGCTATTTCGGATTCTGTGTCTTCCCCTCTCTCTGCCCCTCCCATGATCATGGTCTGTCTCTCTGTCAATAATAAATAAATGTTAAAAACATTTTTTTAGTCATATAGCTCAGTGTTAAGTACACTCCTGTTGTTGTGTCCCCCCAAGTGATTTCTTTTCTTTTTTTTTTTTTCCAAGTGATTTCTTATTCTATCTTCTTGCTTATCTTTCACTCAGCACCGTCTGTAATGTTTCTTCTGTGCTGTAGTGTAAGCTTGATGAGAACAGGGAGAGGGCAGTCCCCTTTCTCCTTGCTACACCTGACCCAAAACCAAGCAGTGGTGATAGGGACTCAGTGAATATTTGTAGAGCAAATGGTTAAACACTGCCCTGCATTGAGTACTTACTGTGTGCTTGGCACTGAAAAGTCCATTACAGACATTTCATTCCGTTTTGAGGGCAGCCCTGAGAAGTCATTGCATTCCTCCTGAGAGATGAGCACGAGGAGAGCAGGTCAAGGCTGCTGGCTAGCCACGGTCACAAGAGCCGGGGTGAACAAGCCACAGCTCTGGGAGGTGAATCCAATTCCCTCTAATCCCAAGAATGGGGGATTTATTGTAGCATGGTAAGAGGGGTCTCAAAGAGGTGGGTTGGAGAGGAGGAGTCCTACCCCAAGAGAATATAAGTTGAGTGATGCTCAGAACTGCTGCTCTGACTCATCAGAGGCAGAATCGGGCCAGTCGCAACCTGTAGAAGCAACTCAGCCTGCAGAGGCTCAGCCTACACCAGCTGGGAGGATTCTAAACCTTGGGCTACTTCCTCATCTTCAGTCCTTTGTTCTGGCCCAGGACAGTAAGCAGAAGTGTCCCTGGAAATTCAGAGGCCATTGGCCTCGTGTTCCTTACTATACAATGGGGAGCTGGAGGGGAGGTTCTAGGACCTACTGGAAAAAAGTCACGGGTGGGGGGCGGGGATGTGATTAGAGCCACAGCTGGGCCTCGGAAGAACTTTGGAGTTCTCATTCCACGTTTAGTGTTGGGGAGTCTCATCCCTCATCTGCCAAATGGAGGAGAGGGGCTGAGCGGCGGTGGAGGGATAGGGGTGAGTGTAGCTGCCTTCCAAAATGGAGGTGAGGTGGGTTAGACCAGTGTAGAGCTGTGCTCGGGCATTACCCTGGGCAGGCCCTAAATACTGTAATCCTGGGGATATTAATATTAACTTACACTACTAGCTCATTTAACCCTACGTCCCAAAGCTGTAGGTACTATTACTATTCCTGTTTTACTGAGGAATAAACGGATTCATTAGGAGAGTAAGTAATTCTGCCTAAAGTCAAGTGGCTAGAAAGTAGCTGAGCACAGATTCTGGCCCTGAGACTCCGAACTGGCACCAGCTGTACTATTTCTACATCAGGATGGATAGCTTTAAAGTACCCTAACCCCTGCCAGGGGGTTTACAGTCCTGATTTGGGGAGCTCCAGGCTTAGACAGTTTGACTGCTTTTCACAACCGTACAGACCAGGGCTCAATAAAGATTTGTTTCTGGGGCCGGGTGCCTGGAGGAAGGCGGCTCTGGACACAGTTTGGGCCGGATTGGAGTTGAGAGGGCTGGAGAGAACGTCTCTGTTCTCAGCAGCCTTGAGGAAGACAGAGACCATTGCAGGGTGGCGGCTGCTGAAGGAGGGAGGCATTTGGGCCTGAGGCTTGTAGCTGCCCTGGATGGAACGTTTCTCATAACTTGTAAGTGGCTTCCTTTCCCCTTTCTGTAACACCTGGTGGACATGTACACAGTGTTTGTTTCTTACTGGACTGTTTAGGAAGGCCACGTTCCTCGCAGGAATGGGACTTTTGGCTCAAAGGGCACAAATGGTCTGGTTTGGTTTTATTTAAGGAGAATCTCGCTTTTTTTGTGGGTGGGAGGGTCCGATAACAGTAGTGCTTCATCAAAGTTACTAGTGATAATCTTAAGGTTGAGGGAGAGCTATGAGAGATACTTTGCTTGATGTTCTTAAAGGTTTTAATTTTTTATAATAAAATAACAATAAACAATGCATGTAATGTTTCTTGTTAGGTATTATAGAAAGATACAAAAAGGAAAAAATTATGTGTCTATAATCCCATTTTCCAGAGGTTACCATTGTTAATAATGAATGTACGTCTTTCCGCACAGTTTTCTACACATGTTTTTACACGTGCATACATTTTTTATGGGCTGATGAGCTGTTTTTCAGTCTACTTATATTATTTTGGCAGTGGTGAGCATCTTCTGATTCAATAAATCAATCTTTGAAAGCATCACTTTTAATGGCTTCATACCATTCTATTATATATATATGCCGTATACTTTCCAGCCCCTACTATTGAGCACATGGGTTGCTCCATTTTTCTTTTTAATGTTATGACAAATACAGTAGAGAATATTTATGGAACTTAATCTTGGGATGTATCCATTCTGTTACAGTTCTTCTGAGATAAATTCTGAGAAGTGGAATGGCTGGAATTCCTCTTACCTTTTTTTAGGGTTGCCTAGTGAGGGCAGGTAAATGATTACCGTTTCTGAAATAGACTATTTACCTGGGGTTTTCAGGAAAGGATGCCACCCAAGCGTATAGCTAAGAGAAGGTCACCTCCAGAAGATGCTCTCCCCAAAAGCAAGAAGGTGAAGGGTAAGTTGGCTTTGGCCTCTATCTCTGAATGGGTGGCCTCTTGGAGCCCCCAGATTCTGGGACTGGGCTCCTTCCTCCTTGACCTCTGGAGCTGAGGGACCTGGAAGCCCAAGAACTCCACCAGCTGGAGTCTCTTGTAGCTTCTGAATCCCACTCTGGGCCTTCTAAAGCAGCAGAGACTGGTCTACAAGCACTCAGGTAGTGCCGGAGGTGGGGCAGATAATGAAACCCTGGGACTTTGCTCCAGGGCTAGGACCACTGACTTCCAGAAGTGGGTTCAAGTCCAGGCTCTGCCACTTTCTAGCTTTAGTCAAGTCACTTAACATCGGGAGCTTGAATTACCTAATTCATAAAAATAGTTCAGCACCAACCTCACTGGGCCATTAAGAGGAAAAAGATAATGCCCCGGTAGCATTTGAGGAAGGTAGCTGTGACCCTTTCCTTTCCTGGGACCCTGGAGAAAGTGAGGAGAGTAATCCAACCCAATCTGGGAGGGGATAGTGTGGACCCACACTTAGACAGTGTCTGTCTTTTGCAGACCCTCGTAACCAGGCAGTGAGGTCCGTTGCCTCCCGTCGCGTTCCAGGTGCCCACGGGGCAAGCCCGCCTGACCAGAAAACCCGACCAGGTGGCTCCCGGCCCAGTGCACCCTCAGCGCAACCATAGCGGCCCTGGCAGCTGTGGCCACGCCCCCGGAGGGAGGGTCTGGACGCCATTGGTTGTCCGGGGCCTCGGGCAACTGTCATTGGCCAGAGATGGCCCCACGCTGCCCACTGGTTGGCTTGTACCTTTTCATAAATCCCTGTCTTATGTCTTATTCCTGCCCCTTCTCTTCCGCTGCCAGTTTGTTCCCAGATGGGAGTGGAAGTGGGTGTGAATGTATGTAGGAGTTAGTCACAGTCAGAGGATGGAGGCTAGGAACGGTGCTCCTGACCCCTGTAAGTTCCCTTGGTTTCAGTGCAAACTTTACTATTTATTAGATTTATGACCCTGGTAAGGTTATTTAACCTCTCTGAGTCTCTGTTTCCTTTCCTGTAAGTAAGGCTCCTAATATGGTAGGTCTGTATCATAATTTAGGGGACTACAAAGCAATTTAACGGCAGTAGAGTAAGCAGTCAGGAGAGGCTAGATGTTATCTGAATCCTCGTTGTTGGCACTGTGACTCCTAACCAAGAACTTGGAGCTATTCAGGAAAACTACCAGTATCCTCATTCTTCTCTTCCCCACCAAGATTCATTTCACAATATTGAGTGTCTTCTTGTTTCCATTTCCTCCCTCCTACTAATAACATGCTCAGTTTTTAATTTTCACAAAAACCTTGTGACATAGTTATTTTTGCTACTCACATATTATAGATGGGGAAACTTAGGCTTATTAGAAAAGTCGTATTACTGGTCTGTGGCAGAGCAGGGCCTTGAACCCAGGGTTTTGTGACCCCCGAGCACAAGCAGTGGAGAGGAGTGACCCCTCCTCTCCTGTCACCCCGCACACTCAAGAGCGGTCTTCTTCACCCCTCAGTCTCACACAGGTCCCACCACACAGAAGCAGGCATGGTGCTGACGCTGGGCCAGGGTGACGTGGGCCAGCTGGGGCTGGGTGAGAATGTGATGGAAAGGAAGAAGCCAGCCCTGGTGCCCATTCCGGAGGACATTGTGCAGGCTGAGGCTGGGGGCATGCACACCGTGTGTCTAAGCAAAAGTGGCCAGGTAGGTTGGGGTGGGTGGTGCAGGATTGGACAGGGCCTGGGCTTGGGGGGCTTGGACGGCTTGGGGAAGGAACTTAGAGCCACACATGTCACTCTGTGGTGATGGTGCTGGCTAGCTGAGCAGGGAGTGGCCTAAACAAGAATGGGCTGACGCCAGACCTTGTGCTAATGACGGCATGTTGGCCACAGGTCTACTCCTTCGGCTGCAATGATGAGGGTGCCCTGGGAAGGGACACGTCAGTAGAGGGCTCAGAAATGGTCCCCGGGAAAGTGGAACTACAAGAGAAAGTGGTACAGGTGTCAGCAGGAGACAGTCACACAGCAGCCCTCACTGAGGATGGCCGAGTTTTCCTCTGGGGCTCCTTCCGGGTAAGACTGGGTCTGGAGGACTGCATGGGGACGGGCTGGCCGAATTAACTGGTGAGGCCCAGGGATAATCCATCTCCACCACCGTCTTGAATTTAATGGTGGGGAAATCAAGACCCAGAAGCAGAGCTTGGGCCCAGACCCAGGTCCTCATCCAGGCCTGTCCACATTTTCCTTGAATCTGCCTTATGAAGTGTGCATCTTGGGAAGGGTGGGTCAAAGATGCCTTCAAGCTGAAGGCTGATCCAGGAAGCTTGCTCTCCTCACCCATCTCCTTCATGACCTCTCTCCTCCCCAGCCACCTCCTACGTCTGTCAGGGGCTTGGGGGTACATGGGAAGGATAGTCACATCTCAGAATTTTAGAGGCAAAGGAGTGCGGTTTAAACAGTAGAGTCAGCATTAAAATTGATTTGGTACTTCGGTGTTTATTTTGAAATGTCAAAAATAAAGGAATTTGATAAGGTATTTCTTCATCAGCACTTTTTAAAATTTTTTTATGGAGAATTTCAGACACATAAAAGTCATCAGAAAAATACATCGAACACCTATCTATCTACTCGCCTTCACAGTCATCTATTTCTGGCCAAACTTGTTTCCTCTCTACTCCGATCCACCCCCCACTCCTTTGTTATTTTAATGCAAATCACAAGCCACGTAGGATTTCTTTCATTAAGTATTCATTATTTGTCCTGGCTCCTGCCCACCTCTCATCCCCACCTGACACCAGTGGCCCTCACCAGACAGCTCTGTGGTTGCCTGCAAGCCTGGACCTGGCTGGTATGGGGCAGGCACGACTGGCTGGTAAGTGCTCTGCCCTGCCTTCCAGGACAATAATGGTGTGATTGGACTCTTGGAGCCCATGAAGAAGAGCATGGTGCCTGTGCAGGTGGAGCTGACAATGCCTGTAGTGAAGGTGGCCTCAGGTGAGGGAGTCTGCGGGTACTCACTCTAGGCACGAGTTGGAGAACCCTGTTCCATGGCTGGCCTAGCCTTGGGCCTTCCAGACAAGCCCCGCATCCTCTGCCTTTCTCTCTCCCTCAGGAAATGACCACTTGGTGATGCTGACAGCTGATGGTGACCTCTACACTTTGGGCTGCGGGGAGCAGGGCCAGCTCGGCCGTGTGCCTGAATTATTTGCCAACCGTGGTGGTCGGCAGGGCCTTGGTAGGTGGCTTAGGTCCTCTGGTGGGGCAACTTGGCAAGCCACCCCCTGGTGAAGGTCAATTCCCTAATGCAGGAGCAATTCCCTAATGGTTTTTAGGGTTTTTTTCAGATAGGCCTTAACCCGGTAGTTAAGAACTCTCACTCTAGGGGCGCCTGGGTGGCTCGGTTGAGCGTCCGACTTTGGCTCAGGTCATGATCTCCTGGTTCATGAATTCAAGCCCCGCATCAGGCTCTGTGCTGACAGCTCAGAGCCTGGAGCCTGCTTCGGATTCTGTGTCTCCCTCTCTCTGCCCTCCCCTACTCATGTTCTGTCTCTGCCTATTAAAAATTAATAAATGTTAAAAAAAAAAAACAACTCTGACTCTAGAGCCATACTACCCTGGATTTGAATTATGGTTCTGCTACCTATTGGCTGTGGCACTCTGGACTCAGTTTCCCCATCTCTAAATCAACTTCATTGGGTTTGGGTGAAGCTAAGTGAGTTAACATAGAAGAGTGTTTGGCACGTGTGAACGATAACCTCTTACAGCTCTAGGAGACTGAGTGGGGCGCTTGTACTCTCTTGGCCTCAGTTTCCTCTTCTGTTTAATAGGGAGAAGAGTGCCTGCTGAGTCTCCCTCCAAGGGCTACAGTAATAGGGAAAAACACACAGGGCAGAGAGAAGCTGTGTGTGTCTGCCACTGACCCTTGCCTCTTCTCTGCCTACAGAACGACTCTTGGTCCCCAAGTGTGTGATGCTGAAATCCAGAGGAAGCCGGGGTCACGTGAGATTCCAGGATGCCTTCTGTGGTGCCTACTTCACTTTTGCCATCTCCTGCGAGGGTCATGTATATGGATTTGGCCTCTCTAACTATCATCAGCTTGGTGAGTCCCAAGCCTAGCATCTAACATACCCCAGAGTGACTTGGGTTCGAATCCTGGCTTCACTCATTGATTGTTTCCCCCTAATGGGGTCAGCTAAACCCTCAGAGCCATATTTTTGTCACTGTAAAGTGAAAGTATCCGTATCTTGGTGTTTGTTGAGGGGGGGAAGAGGCGGCCTCACTATATGAGAGAACGAAGAAGGACAGCTCCTTGGACAGCTTCACCCCTGACAGCTCTATCCTGACCTTTTCCTCCCAGGAACCCCAGGCACAGAATCTTGCTTTGTACCCCAAAACTTGACATCCTTCAAGAACTCCACCAAGTCCTGGGTGGGCTTCTCTGGTGGCCAGCATCATACAGTCTGCATGGATTCAGAAGGTGGGACCTCTGGGTTGAGGGTGGAGTGACTTGGGCATAAGCCCAGACAGATATGGAGACCATGGTCCTTGGAACCTGGGCCTGCTCCATGGGTTGGATCACATGTGGGTCCATGAGGGCCACTCCCGTCCCCCAGAGTCCTGACAGTCTTCCAGGTATGAATGAGTTCAGTAGGGTCCTTTGGAGGCTCTACCAGGACTCCCCTCAAAACTGGAAGATATACTGCAGAACTATTTACCACCCTGGTCGTGGGGACCAGCTCCCACAGATACAGGAACTAACCTGGCCTACCTGGAACATGCCCTCTCCTACTCTTCATCTCTCCCCTCCTCCCACAGGAAAAGCATACAGCCTGGGTCGCGCTGAGTATGGGCGGCTGGGCCTTGGGGAGGGCGCTGAGGAGAAGAGCGTACCCACCCTCATCTCTAGGCTCCCTGCCGTCTCCTCCGTAGCTTGTGGGGCCTCCGTGGGGTATGCTGTGACCAAGGATGGTGAGTGGGGCTGCCCACATTCGGTGCGGTTGGGGTTTAGGGATCATGATTCTTACCAAACTGCTCAGCAGGCTCTGCTGTCCATCACTGATAGAGCTGAGATGCAGAGAGCACTGTCAGTGATGACATTGCCTTTCTTCGGAGCTCTGGCTTTGAAGGACATAAAATGAATAAACAACTTATTTTAATAAGGGTGATTTGTATCGTAGCACAGAAAAACAGTGAAGGGGGATCTATCACTGAGGCCCAGAGAGGCAGTAGGACTTGAATCCAGGTCTCCAGACTCCTAACTCATGCTTCTCTTTACATTTTCCCCCAGGGTTACCTCTTTATTTACAACCAGGGAGTTGTACTGAGAATAGGAGAAAGAAGGCTTGTCATTGGGGTCGTAGCAGGCACAGCAGAGGAGGGTGTGAGCCAGGTGGTCCCCAGAGCCTGAGGGGGACAGCGATGGGCACCTTAAGAAGGCTGCCGCTGAGAGAAAGGCTTGACCTGGGATTATCTGGGAAGCGTTCCTGACGAAGTGGAGTTGTACTACACCTTAAAGATTCAGTCCGTTATGATAAACAACGGAGGACATTCCAGGCACAGAAACATCTAGAGCAGCCCCAAAGGTCCTTGGAATGGAGGGCGGTATAGGGGCTTGGGGAGTGGCCGGTCATGTAGGGCCTTGAATGCCATTCCTAGGAGTAGGGAGAAGTCTTTGGCAATGTGGTCTCTGGCTGACAAAGCTGTTTTGTAAATCCAAGTTCTCCTTGGCTTCTCTCAGTTTCCCCAGACTCCTAGAGGCTGAGACATTGCTAAGCTGCAACAGGCCAAAGCCAAAATTCGCCCTCATGTTCCAGGCTTCTCACACTACAGAAAGGTGGGGCTAGGAATCCTGGAGACAGCTGCCCCCATTTCTCTCCCTTGTAGGTCGCGTTTTTGCCTGGGGCATGGGCACCAACTACCAGCTGGGCACGGGGCAGGAAGAGGATGCCTGGAGCCCCGTGGAGATGACAGGCAAACAGCTGGAGAACCGAGTGGTCTTATCTGTGTCCAGTGGTGGCCAGCACACAGTCTTACTAGTCAAGGACAAGGAGCAGAGCTGATGAAGCCTCTGCGGGCCTGGCTCCCGCCCCCCGCCCCCCGCCCCCCAGAACTGGGAAGCTCTGACGACTACAGATTCCAGCAGGCCTCCCCTAGTCCCGAGTACTCTGTCATCTGCCTTTTTCCTGTCAGCTGAACAGAATCCTTTTCCTCTTTTCTGTCCTTTCCTGAGTCATCCTACAGTCTACAGGATGAAAGGGGGGGATCGAAAAGGGGATTTTGGCAGCCAGAACATTGCTCACCCCAGAGCTATGTGGCTAGACCTTTCCCCTCATCCCTACCTCCCATGGTCCTGGCTGACCCTGGTTTTGCCTGCCAAAAACCAAAAATTCCTCCCCTGGGGATTTGGTGCCTGCATTCTGAGAAGCTGGGGGCTCATCAAGTCCTGCTGTAGCCATGTGCCACCCTCTGTCCTCCACAGTCCACAGGCAGACAAATGGTATGGTGGTCAGACCCAGCTGTCATGGACCTATGCCTGGGGGAAACTGGAGACTGGGCAGGGCTGCCCAGCCTTGGGCAACTCCAAGCCAAATATTTGGCCTTCAACAGATGTCCACGGGGAAGAAAAAACAATGATCCTCCACTGGGTCAAGAAAAAAGCCAATCAGCCTTTCTCCCAGAAGCACAAAGCATTCTGCCCTTCAGGCATTGCCTGAGAATCCTGCCCATCCAACATGCCTTACCTGCAGCCAAAGGCCTGAAATCTGGAAAGGAAGCTACATCTGCAGGGCAGGATGTGGGGGGAGTGGGGAAGGAGGGTTTTATAAACAAACTTATAGCAATACTGAGATGGGGGGGGGAGGGGCAGAGGCTGGTGCCCAGAGACGGAAGCAGCAGCTTGTACAGTGGCTGAGAAAATAGAAAACAGTTTTGATTTTTTTTTTAATGTAAAGTATTTTGGAGGGGAGAGTGAACTCTTTTAACACTTTGAATAAATGTAGAGTTTTATAAAACAGGCCACTTGTTTTCTACCTACTCCCTGCTTTTTTTTAAGGGAGCACTTGTGTTGGGAAGAGCAGAATAAACCCACACGTACCTGGTCAGTGCTAGGACTTCAGTGATACCATGCTGTCCTAGAATATGCCAGTCAGCTGTTGGTGTGGCTGTTTCATACAATCAAAAAAGGAAAAGGTGATTGACTTTGCTTAGGTATTTATGTTTCAGGAATCACTGGATTTAAATTATGCTGCATAATGTAAGAGACATGAATGGATCTTTTACTATCCTAATCCCAAACCAAATTGGAGTACAGGACATACCTATAAATACTTATGCTAAAGCTTGCTGTTGTATCATTTTTAACAGCTGATGTCATTGATTCCACACAGTTAACTGCACAATAACTCCTGAGACAACTTACGCGTATTAATGTAGATTTTCCCAGGCATTTAAGCAATACAGCTGACCTAATATGGTAGTCACTAGCTACATGTGGCTATTTACATTTAATTCAATCAAGATTTGTAAAAATTTAAAATTCCTTGGTTGTGCTAGTCACATTTCAAGTCCTCAGTAGTCCTATGTGGCTAGCACAGGGCTATGCAAACATAGAACATTTTTATAATGGACAATGCTGATATAGAAGGTCTGTTATATGTATAATAGGAAATTTTTATTATTGCCAGAAGGATTCTTTTTGGATGTCAGTAACTTGAAAAATGAATATGATGTAAAAATAAAATGTATTCTGTGATATTTTTCCCCCTTGAAGTTTTAGGTTTTTGTTTTTGTTTTTTTAATGTTTAGAGAGAGCAGCCGTATACACACAAGTGGGGCAGGGATAGAGAGAGGGAGACAGAATCCCCAGCAGACTCTGCAGTGTCAGCACAGAGCCTGAGGCAAGGCTCAATCCCAAAAACCACAAGATAGTGACCTGAGCCCAAATCACGAGTCGGACACATAACCAACTGAGCCACCCAGTCACCCCTGAAGTTTTAGTTTTTGTCTTTGTTTTTTTAATGTTCACTTACTTTTGAGAGAGAGATAAAGTGCTAGCAGAAGAGGGGCAGAGAGAGGACACAGAATCCAAAGCAGGCTCCAGGTTCTGAGCTGTCAGCAGAACCATGAGATCAAACCCACAGACCATGAGTTCATGACCTGAGCCCAAGTTGGACACTTAACCGACTCAGCCACCCAGGTGCCTTGACGTTTTAGTTTTGATACAGGCACTAAACTGATTAGAAACTGACTTCTTAGAAGGGAAATCACACTTTTGATTATAATATTTTCTTTCTAAGGAAGCACTTGTATGTCTGCTGCTCTCCTCTACTGCCCAAAAAAGTTCATTTGGACTAGATTTACTGGAGTTTCCCCTTTTGACAGCATAGCATGTTGAAAATTCCCTCTTAATAACAGCTCTTCTGTATTGCGGCTTAAAATGGGCCAGGCATTGTGCTGAACTCTTTACATGCAATAATAGCTTTTTTTTTTAATGTCTTATATTTTATTTTGAGAGAGACAGAGAGTGAGAGAGGGAGACACAGAATCTGAGCTGTCAGCACAGAGTCTGGAACTTCGGATTCTCTCTGCCCTCCCCTGCTCACGCCTGTCTCTCTCTCAAAAATAATAAACATTAAAAAAAAAAAATCAGCCTCTACCTGAGCCTAGAACTTAGATTCATTTTCCTTGTATTGCAAGCAAGCATTATGAAGCTCTCTGCAGTAGCTTCACATAGATTAGTGCCAGGCACAAAGTATTAGTCCTTGCTGTTATGACAGTTGTACATTTTTCTTGTTCTCTACAGTTAATAATTACCTTGTTTTTCATATGCATGGCTTTCTGGTGTAAATTTCCCTTTGTTCAAACACATCAAGAACTTTCAGTTTTATCTTTTCCCCCCATCCTCCTCCAACCTGGATTACCCCAAAACAAATCATTTGGCTTAGCCACAAATAAGATTTACAGAATTGTAATGTAAATGTTCAATATTGTTTTGACAGAAGTTTTTTTTTTCCCCCAAATGTGAGGCTTGAACTCACAACCATGTGATAAAGATTTGCATGCTCTACTGACTGAGCTAGCCAGGTACCCCTGCTTTGACAGAAACTCTGAGAAGTTGGAGGTGTACATATGTGAATGCAGGGCAGTTGCTAAAATACTTGAAACTACAAATGAAGAGAATGTCATTAGGAATGTGCAGATAGATTTTAGGAAGAAGATTTGGAAATGTTTACCTCAAGGGAGTGGAATTTGGGGATAAGGAAAGATAAGGTGAGGGACTGCTGTTTATTGTTTATTTCATAAAGTCAGCAAATATTTTCTCAGTGCTTACCATATCCCAGACATCGTTGTAGCAATTTGGTTAAAAACAAAACAGGCAAGAATCCCTGTCTCATGGAACTTATACTCTAAATTAAAAACAAATATTAGAGGGGCACCTGGGTGGCTCAGTCGGTTAAGCGTCCGACTCTTGGTTTCAGCTCAGGTATGATCTCACCGTTCATGGGTTGGAGCCTTCCATTGGGCTCTGTGCTGGCAGTGCAGAGCCTGCTTGGGATTCTCTCTCCCTACCCACACACCCCAATCTCTCTCTCTCTCTCTCTCTCTCTCTCTCTCTCTTTCCCACCTGAAAATAAATAAAAATCTTCCACGTGGAGTAAAGAGCACAGCAGAGGGCCTGGCAAATAGTACTAAATAAACAGCTATCGGTTATAATTTGAATGCCTCCAAATGCCATCGGGAATTTCCTGGATGCCAGGCATTAGGTCAAGTACTTTCCCAACTTCTCATTTTCTCTTCACATCCTATGTGGTAAGGACTATTACCCACATTAGTCTCAGGTTAAATAACTTGCCAAAATAATTAGTGGGAGGGGACTGAGATTGATGTTCATTCGTTGAAATTGATAGTCAAAGCACCTAGGGGCTATACTATTACAGTAGGTAGGATAAAGCTGGAAATGTGGCAGCTCCTGGTTGGATCTCAAGTTTTCAGATAGACGAACCCTTGGCTTTGAGACACAACGCCCATGCTGAAGAGTATAAACTGGTAAAGGAGGGCGTTAGTGGCACATCAGCCCAGAGGGAGTCTCTAAAAGGGGTCCCCAAAGTGAGCTTCACTGCTGGACAAACCACAGGTCGGCTCGACACCCCTTAAGAGAAAAAAAATCACTTATAAAAGCTCCCTATTCTGAGAAATAGCCAAAGTGAGGCTTTGCCCTGGGGCCTATCCGGACTAGGAGAGTTAAACTGTCGGGATCACTTAGTCATTGAAATTTACTGAGGTTCTTCTAGGGGCAGGTCATCATTCTGGGACATATGAGAGCTGGCTGCTTGGGTTAGGGTAGTGGATATGGGACTCAAGAAAGAGTGACACGACTTGGGGATTGTTTGGTTGAGATGATTGGGTCGGTCCAAATTACACGCCCTGTAACCCTTTCCTCCCTTTCCGCCGCAGGATCCCATCCAGCTTCAACAAAAATCTCACATCTTGCAAATTGGGAAACAGGGTGAAGGGGTGTCGAGCCGACCTGTGGTTTGTCCAAGGTCACGAAGAGCAACTGGATCGTCCTGGCTCCCAAAGGGGGCTTTTCAGTTTTCCAAAAAGTGTGCTTATGTTTGCAGGGTTCCCCTCCACCACACACACAAAGAGCATAATTCGTTTCGTGTAATTCTATAGTACGTTTGTATTTGAATACATAGAGAGAACGGAGAAAGCTAATCATCGCAGCAACCCACGCGCCAGCGTAGTGTCTGCTCCGCCCCGTCCCGCCGACTCCTGAAGCTCCGCCCCCAGGGATCCCGGAACTCTGCGCCCGGCCGAATCGTCGGGAAAACCCGGAGCGGCGTATCCGGGCGCGGCCCAGCGCGCGGCGTCTCAGAGCTTGCGCAGAAGGCGTCCGAGGCGCATGCTCCCTGGCGGCCCCGGGCCCGCCGTGTGGCTACCGCGCTGGCCTCCTCGGCCCGCAGAAATCCGGGCCGGCTGCGGACATGGCGGCCAGCCTGTGGATGGGCGATGTGAGTGAGGGCGGCCGCGCGGCTCCAAGGACGGCTCCTAGTGTCACGGGGGAGGAAGAGGCTGAGGGGGCGGGGTCCTGGAATCACAAAAGGGTGGAAGTGAATGGGAAGGGGAGTTCTTTGGGTGACACAGGAGGGTCCCAGCATCTGGAGGAAGGGACCGAGCCTGAGGGTGGGGTTCCTGGCCTTCCTCCTGGGCTCATGGAAGGGAAAGGGAGGTTCTTTAAGGGGATAGAAGGGCAGGAATCCCAAGGTTGAAGGGCGCTGTGTGTGGCTCTCGGACTGGAGGAATGACTAGATCCAGAGGGGATCCCTAAAGGGAGCAAGTTTGGAGGGAAGGAAGTCAAGGGATTGAAAGATGGGGATCAGGCCACTCCGTAGGTGAACATCTCCCCTCCCTCACCCCCGCCCCCAGCAGCGTCGTGTTGCCAACACTGGGTGGGCTCTGGAACCGGGACTGAGGAGCCTGGATGCTGGCCGGCCTCAATCGCTCTGCTCTTGTATTTACGCAGCTGGAGCCCTACATGGATGAGAATTTCATCTCCAGAGCCTTTGCCACCATGGGGGAGACCGTAATGAGCGTCAAAATTATCCGAAACCGCCTCACTGGGTACATTTTCTCCTTCGATCTTCTCAATTCTCCGATAATAGACCATGCTGAAGTGTCATTCTCGGGAAGGGAATGTAAACATCACAAAGTCAGGGCTTCTCACCCCTAATAATAGTGAATATGATGTTATAAAGGCTAACATTTGGGGGCTTATTGAGAGGAAGTGTAGCATATTGCTGGACTCTGAAACCAGAATGAAAGTTATGTCTACTGTGACCTTCCGCAAATTACTTAACCTCTCCATCTCCTTATCTCAACTATGAAAATGGAGATAACAGCATCTACCTCAAAGAGTTATGGTGAGGCTTAAATGAGTTAATTCACATTCAGCGTTTAGAACAGTGTCTGGCATATGGTATATGTTTAATAAATATAAACAGATTACCATCTGCTTAGTTATAAGCACTTTTTTTTTTTTTTTTTTTGGAGAGAGGAGAGACAGAGCTTGAGCGCAGGAGGGGCAGAGGGAGAGGAAGACACAGAATCCGAAGCAGGCTCTAGGCTCCAAGCTGTCAGCACAGAGCCTGATGTGGGGCTCGAACTCACAAACTGTTAGATCATGACCTGAGCCAAAGTCAGATGCTTAACTGACTAAGCCACCCAGGTGCCCCTAAAATCACTTTTAGATTTTATTTTTTAAGTAATCTCTACACTCACCATGAGGCTTGCATTCATAACCCTGACATCACACCACATGCTCCACCGACTGAGCCAGCCAGATGCCCTTAAAATCATTTTTTTTAATCACAAATATGTCTGAGCTAAGTACTATTATTAGAGAAGTTTCATAACTGTTTTAAAGTTTACAGAGCTATTAAATGACAAACCAGGACTCAGGTCTGTTCTTAAACCGATGAGTGCTCTTAACTCTCCTGTCATTCACTTGAAAAGTTATTTATAGAAATAATACTATGTGCAATTGTTCTGGGTTCCCTGGATAGGAGGCTGAACAAACCATAGTCCCTCCTCTCATGGAGTTTACTACATTCTGATAGGGACATGAAATAGTAAATATGGAAACAGAATGCAGAGAATATTTTGAGATAGTGGGGCTGTATTACATCCAGATTCTTCCTTCTCTTGGGGGGAGAGGGTCTTGGTTTTCTTTGCAGTTCTAGTTAGAAAAGGGAGGATTCTCTTATCAATTGTCAGTATTTACTGAGCAGCTATTCTGCCACGTACTCTACTAAAGTAGCTTGCTAAAACATCAAATGGTTGAAAAATACAGATGAGAGATATGAAGTGTGGTCAGTTTTGGCTACTTGTTAACCGGTACTTTGTGTATTCAGAGTCCTAATACTTGTTACTGAAACCCAGGTTTGGCTGCCTGTAGTTGGAAAGGCCAATACTCTAGAGACAATTTTTTACCTCCTTCCCTCCCTGCCCCCAAGAGACAAGTTTTAATTGGAGAGGAATTGGGGTGCCTGGATGGCTCAGTCCGACTTTCGCTCAGGTCATGATCTCACAGTCCATGGATTCAAACCCTGCGTCAGGCTCTGTGCTGACAGCTAGCTCAGAGCCTGGAGGCTGTCTTTGGATTCTGTATCTCCCTCTCTCTTTGACCCTCCCCTGCTCACGCTGTCTCTCTCTGTCTCTCAAAAATAAAAACATTAAGCAAAATTTTGGGGGACGCCTGGGTGGCTCAGTTGGTGAAGCGCCTGTTTAGCTCAGGTCATGTTCTTGCCATTTCCAAGTTTGAGCCCCGAGTCAGGCTCTGTGCTGACAGCTCGGAGCCTGAAGCCTGCTTCGGATTCTGTGTCACCCTCTCTCCCTGACCCTCCCCCACTCACGCTAGGTCTCTGTCTCTCAAAAAACATAAATTAAAAAAAATTTTTTTTAATTGGAAAGTGATAGGAGCTTTATGCAGGAGGCTGGCCACCTGAGGAGAAAGCAGACTGTTGTCCAAAAGCCTATTTCTAGGCCGCCTGGGTAGCTCAGTCAGTTAAGCATCTGACTTCAGCCTAGGTCGTGATCTCGCCATTCCTGAGTTTGAGCCCCACATCGGGTTCTACTGACAACTCAGAGCCTAGAGCCTGTTTTACATTCTGTCTCCCTCTGTCTTGCTGCCTTTCCCCCACTCATTCTCTGTCTCTCTCTCTCAAAGATAAACATTACGATTTTTTTTTAGTAAATAAAAATAAAACATAAACACACAAACAAAAGCCCACTCCAAGATTTCTCCTGGCACAGAGATATTTTAAGTGATTTACGGCAGGGTGCATGGGTGGCTCAGTTGGTTGAGCATCCCGACTTCGGCTCAGGTCGTGATCTCATGGTTTGTGGGCTCTATGCTGACTTCTAGCTCAGAGCCTGGAGCCTGATTCAGATTCTGTGTCTTTCTCTGCTCCTCCCCTTTTCACGCTCTGTCTCTTTCTGTCTCAAAAATAAATGTAAAAAATTTTTTTTAAAGTGATTTAGGGCAATTAATTAAGGAAACGCAGTGGTCTATGACAATTCTTTTTTTTTTTTTAAGTTTATTTTACTTTTGATAGAGCATGGGAGGAACAGAGAGAGAGAATCTGCACTCTGTGTGGAGCCCAATGTGGGGCTTGAACTCAAACTGTGAGATCATGACCTGAACTGAAATCAGGAATGAGTCGCTTAACCTCTTGAGTCACCCAGGCGCCCCTCTATGACAGTTCTTGGTTACATGCAGGCTCAGTGGTGCCAGCTACAGACGTTACTGTGAGGCTCAGAAGTCTTGCCAAGGGGCCTGGCTTTTTCGGGGTGGGGGTGTTGTGCAAGAGGGTTTGGTTCCTTGGTGCCCAGTGTGGTACAGGAGAGGAGAGCTCTGTTCTATCTAGGAAAGAACGCGTGATCTATAAATGTACATAGAAAGGTTAGTCAGTCACATGGGATTAGGGTGCTTGTTAAAACTTCACTACTCCTAGGTTGGCCAGTGGGGCTGAGGCACTTCATACTAAGGAATGGATTTTCTGACTGGTAGATCATACTAGCCTAAATATTTTTCTTTTTTTTTTTAATTTTTTTTAATGTTTTTTATTTCTTTTTGAGAGACAGAGAGAACAGGGAAGGGTCAGAGAGAGAGGGAGACACAGAATCTGAAGCAGGCTTCAGGCTCTGAGCTGGCAGCACAGAACCCGACACGGGGCTCGAACCCACGAACTGTGAGATCATGACCTGAGCCTGGAAGCTTAACCGACTGAGCCACCCAGGCGCCCCCCCCAAATATTTTTTTTTCTTGCTCTTGGAGACACAAAGCCCTAGGTAATCAGCTACTGGTATGAAAACACATCCTGTAGTACTTTCTACTTCACTGAAATAAGATTTGGAACCACAGTTACTAAACTCTAGTTGTTTCTTACCATGGTACATATAGACACATTGCACTTTTAATCAGACTCACTTGATAAAAGACTTTGAAGAGGCTTATAAGAATACTGTAAAATGAGTAAATGCAAATTTTAAAAAGAAAATCAGGGGCATCTGGGTGATCAGTTGGTTGAGTGACTGATTCTTGATTCCAGCTCAGGTCGCCATCTCATGGTTGTGAGATCGAGCCCAAGGTGGAGCTCAGTGTGGAGCACAGAGCCTGGTTGGGACTCTCTCTTTCCCCCTCTCTCTGTGCCCCTCCCCTGCTCGTTCTCTCTCTCTCTCTCTCTCTCTCTCTCAAAAATGAATAAACATTAAAAAAAACATTATTAAAAAAAAATTATTAAGAATGCAGTGAGTGGAGGAAGCCACCAAGGCGCTGATTTCAGCTCAGGTCATGATTTCATGGTTTGTGGGGTTGAGCTCCAAATCTGGCATTTTCTTATATACATCTGCCTTATGACCCAGCAAGTCTAGTCCTAGGTATTTATCCAAGAGAAATGAAGCCATCTATCCACCAAAAATAGGACTTGAAACGTGTTTATAACAGCTTCATGACAGTGGCTGAAAACTGCAAGAAGTCTAGATATCCACAAATAGGTAAATAGATAAATATTGGTGTTTTCATACAATAGAACAAATCATTTCTATAGTAACAACGTGAATGACTCTCTAGCGTTATGCTGATTTTTTTTAAATGAAATATTTTTTATTTTTAATGGTTTTTTGTTTTGTTTTGTTTTAAGAGAGAGGGCGTGAGCAGGGGAGGGTCAGAGAGAGAGGGAGACAGAGAATCTGAAGACAGGTTACAGGCTCTGAGCTATCAGCACTCACAAACTGCTAGGTCATGACCTGAGCCAAAGCTGGACACTCAACTGACTGAGCCACCCAGGTGTCCTGCGTTATGCTGATTGAAGGGGTGCCTGGCTGGCTCAGTTGGTAGGGCCTGTGACTCCTGATCTCGGGGTCATGAGTTTGAGCCCCACTTTGGGTGTGAAGTTTACTTGAACAACAAAAAGCATTATGCTAAATGAAAAAAGTCTTCCTCCTATAACATTCGATACATTTTGTCAGTGGCTTTATTATAGCTGTTATGTATTTTTGTTTTATAATGTTTGGTAGTCTCAAGCTGTACTCTAGAAATAAAATCTGTATCCTCTCTGCAGTTTTCAGAGCTTATAAACTATACCCCATCAAAAAAAAAAAAAGAAAGAAAAAAGTCTTCCTGTATGACTCCATTTATTTAAGCTTGTAGAATATACAAAATTGATCTATAGTAAAAATAACTCTGTGTCTAGAAGATTTGTGCAGGTCTCTGTGTGTATATTTCAATGTTGTAAAACCCAAACAGCAAAAAAACTGTAAACAGTAATTGAGTAATATGCATGTTGGAAGTAATTGAGAGACGTATACCAATATCTACAACCTAACTTTGGAATGTTTCAGAAAATAAGGATGATAGTGGGTAGAGGGGATGGATAGATGGATAATTATGTGACAAAATAAGTATAATAAAGTTAATTATAGGTGGTAGAAATGTAGGTATTTGATATACAATTCTTCTTTTTTAAGTTTTTTTTTTTCTTTTACTAATCTCTTCACCCAATGTGGGGCTCAAACTCAAGACCCAAGATCAAGAGTTGCATGGCATCCCCAATTCTTTTCATTTTTATGTTTGGAATTTTTTACAATAAAATGTTGGGGACAGAATGTAGTCAGATTATCCTGAATTCAGCTCCAAGCTTTGGCACATACCGTCTGTGGGTTAAGATCTACTGTATAATCCTGCTGGCTCCCAGCATCCCCTTCAGTAGCTCACAGAGCTAGTGTGAGAATTCGGTCAGTGAGAGATGGCACGTGTGACATGGCCAACACAGAGCCAGGCCCATAGCGAGTGCTTGGCAGTAGTCAGCTCTTTTCTTTTTTTTTAAGTCCATGATTCTTTTTTATTTATTTATTTATTTATTTTTTATTTATTTTTAGAGAGACAGAGTGAGAGCACGAAAGCAGGGGAGAGGGGTAAAGGTAGGAAGAGACAGAGAGTCTTTTTTTTTTTCCTAAATTTTTTTAATGTTTTTTATTTATATTTGGGAGACAGAGAGAGACAGTGCGAGCAGGGGAGGATCAGAGAGGGAGATACAGAATCTGAAGCAGGCTCCAGGTTCTGAGCTGTCAGCACCAAGCCTGACGCGGGGCTCGAACTCATGAACCGTGAGATCATGACCTGAGCTGCAGTCGGACGCTCAACCGACTGAGCCACCCAGGTGCCCCAAGACAGAGAGTCTTAAGCAGGCTTCACACTCAGTGTGGAGTCCGAAGCTGGTCTCGATCCTGCTGGGAACAGCCAGCAAACCCTGCGTTGATAGAAGAAAGATTAGTCCACACTTTGGTAAGAAAGAGAGGAGAAGGCACGGGGTCAGTGTTCACAGACGAAGACCCTTGTTCACCTCACTTGTACTCTCATTGATGGCAGTGTCGGGCCAGTCACAAATCTCAGTTGACTTGTGTACAGAGGGCGGAAAACATTGCAGGCTTGCAAAAAGAAAGGGTGCCTGACTTAAAGGTGAATAATCACAAGAGACTAATCAAATCAGAGGTGTAAGGCAAGCATATTATTTTGCTAAACTTTGTATACAATGTATAGATAAGGCAGTTCCCTGAGGACTGCAGAAATGCCTGGGAGGGCTGGCCCAGGGCATGGGCATTCCGCGCAGCCTGGCCTCCAGAATTCCCAGAAACCCACCCCCCTCCCGAGCTGAATTGCACCCCACCAGAAATCTCTGTGTTGCGTTTTAGGGAGCCGACATTGTGTGTAGTGTGTAATCTTGTCATCATCAGTAATAACCCCAACCCTTAGACCATGATGAGCCAAAATCAGAGTCAGTTGCTCAACCCACTGAGCCACCCAGGTGCCCCCGTAGTGGTTTGCTCTTACTGATCATGGTCTTCACATCTGTGAGCCTCGGCATTCTAGCACACAGAAGGTACAGGCTTGCCCCTTCATTCTTCTTAGCATCAACAAACATTTATGGAGCTCATAGATCCTGATCTGTGATTCTTGGCCACAAGCATTGCCATTGCCCATACCTTCTTGGCTTTGTGTCCATATGTTATTTGAACTGAGGATCTTGAGTAATATTTCCAGAAAAATTAGGATTATTTCACCGGTGATAGCTGTAAGGATGATGTTAAGAAAAATGAACTATTTTCAGTATAATTCTCTTAGTAGGAAAGGATGTCAGAGGATACAGCCATATCCTTCTACTTTGGTCTCTTCATGATGCTTTAAAAAATAGAATACAGGGGGGTGGGCACCTGGGTGGGTCAGTCAGTTAAGTGTCCGACTTCGGCTCAGGTCATGATCTCATGCTTTGTGGGTTCGAGCCCTGCGTCAGGCTCTGTGCTGATAGCTCAGAGTCTGTAGCCTGTTTCAGATTATGTCTCTGGCTCTCTCTGCCCTTCCCCTGCTTGTGCTCTGTCTCTGTCTCTAAAATAAATAAACATTAAAAAATTTTTTTTTAAAAAGTAGAATACAGGAGATCTAGATCTCTTCCAGTTAGAGTCCATGAATTTACTTTGTCCAGCCAGCCAGATTGTAAGCTTCTTGAAGACAGGAATCTTATTCTTCAGCTCTGTATCAGCCTGACTTGTGGTGGGTAATCAAAAAAAAAAAAGTTAAATTATGAAAAATTCCAAATAAAACTACAAAGAACAGTACAGTGAACACTCATATAGTCACCACTAATTTCAACAATTGTTAACATGTTGCCATATTTTCCTTATCTGTCTCTTTAACTGGATAGATTTAGATACAGGTTTCTTTTTACTAAGTCATATAAAAGTAAATTACAGATGTTGTGACATTTACCACATCTTATTCAAGCATACATTGCCCAAAACTGGACATACCCACAATGCTTCTATCGTACTAACAACGTTAACAGTGATTCCCTCATGAAACGATACCCAAGTGATTCCCATATAATAGCCAGTCTACATTTAAATTTTTATACTTGCCCCAAGGATAGCTTTTATAGATTTAAAAAAAAAATCTTCCTTCTTTTCTTTCTTTTTTTATGTCAGATGAGTGGTGTGCCATGGTTGTAACAGGGTTTGAGGAAGGCACATATCACAATAGTATGAACATTCAGTCATCACACTTAATGAACTAAAGAATCATCCGTCTCATTTTCTTTAAGTTGTTTATTTTTATTTGAGAGAGAGAGAAACAGTGCGCAAGCAAGGGAAGGGTAGAGAGAGACAGAATCCGAAGCAGGCTTCAGGCTGTGAGCTGTCAGCACAGCCTGATATGGGGCTCAGACTCACAGGCCTTGAGATCATGACCTGAGCCAAAGTTGGACACTTAACTAACTGAGCCCCCTGGTGCCCTGTCTCTTAACATAGAAAATCTCATCTCTTATCTTTTCTTGTAATACTTTTTAAAGAGGTAAGACTAATTGTCTTACATAGGTTCTACATTCTGTAATGTAGGTTTACCTTCTGGATTTACTGGCTTCCTTTTGATGGTGTTTTACTTGTTCTGTCCCTAATATTTCCTGTAAATTGGACATTAGATCTAAGGGCTTGATTGGATTGCATTAAATATTCTTTTTTTATGTTTATTTTTGAGAGAGACAGAGAGTGAGGGAAGGTGGGGTATGGGCAGAGAGAGGAGGACAGAGGATCCGAAACAGGCTCTTCACTGACAGCAGCAAGCCGATGTAGGGCTCGAACTCACGAACTCACAAACCGTGAGATCATGACAGGAGCCAAAGTCGGGCATTCGGATGACTGAGCCACCCAGGTGCCCCAGATTGTATTAAATATTCTTGGCAAAAGTACTTCATAGATGATAAAGTACACGAGTAAATGTTAACTAGATGCGGTGGGACTGGCCCGGATTGGCAGTCCGCACATTCAGGTCTATAACTTAGTTTTGAACTGGAATATGGCAAGGAACCACAAACAGAGCAGGCTCTGGTTAGGAAAACATTTTTGCTTCCCCTCAGCGCTCAGTCTCCTCTGAGAATCTCCTTTTTAACTATTCTCTTTCTCTTGTTTGCTTTCTTTCCAGAATCCCAGCCGGCTACTGTTTTGTAGAATTCGCAGATTTGGCCACAGCCGAGAAGTGTTTGCATAAAATTAATGGGAAACCCCTTCCCGGAGCCACACCTGTAAGGACATGTAGATAATGATGATGTTGCCATTTTTATTGTCCTCGATAACTATCATTTATTGAATCCCTACTGTATACTTACATTACTTTATTTAATCCTGTAAACACCCTGAACAGTACGCACCGTTATCTTTGGCAGACCAGGAAACTGAAGCTCAGGGCAGCGGAATAACTTGCCCCGAGGCAACGCAGGTAGTGAGTGCAGAGCCAGGATGCAGACTGAAGATTGGCTGCCTCTAGAACCCATGCCCTTTGCACTGGCGCCGCCGCCTCCCTTAACGAAGACGTGAAACCCTAGCCCTCTGCCTGACTGGGAAGCTAGAGCAGGCTGGCGGCAGCGGGGACGCATTGTAACACAAGAGAGTTACATTCTGCTCTTCCCACAGTTACTTAGCTTACAGCCGCACCACGCGGGCACACCTGGGCTCATAGAACCATGGAGCTGGCAGTGCCCTTAGCGATCATCCGTGCAACCCCATTTTATGCAGGAGAAAAAGCTGAGGCTTAGAGAGGGGGAGATGTTTTGGCCAAGGTAATTTATTTCAGTTTTTTTCAAATATTGTTTGACTCTTGAAACGCCCTTCTCTCTGTCTTAGTGTGTTTGTTTTTAAATTTCTAGGCAAAACGTTTTAAACTGAACTATGCCACTTATGGGAAACAGCCAGATAACAGGTGAGTGTAGGGTAACCCCAAGGTTAGCTGCAAGCCCCAGGAAATGTCGAGATAGAGACAAGATGCATCACTGTGCTGGGCTCTGCCAAAGAGGCAGTTAGTTGGGGAGCCAGGGTTGGTCCACTTTGCCTTCCTCCTGAAGGATGACTCCCTCCCCCTCCCCGCTGGTGCTGCTTGTCAAGAATTTTTTTTTTAATGTTTTATTTATTTTTGAGAGAGAGGGAACATGAGCAGAGGAGAGGCAGAGAGAGAGGGAGACACAGAATCCGAAACAGGCCTCAGAGGCTCAAACTCACAAACTGTGAGATCATGACCTAAGCCAAGTCGGACGCTGAACCTCTGCCGAGCCCCCCAGGTGCCCCACGACCCGTGTATTCTGTGTGGGCCTGCCTCCAGCCTTCCACCCCGTTACCCGCACTAGGGCTGTTTTCTTCAGTAAGAATTGACCTGGTGTAGCAACATAAATGGTTCGGCGTCAGCTTTTCAGGGTGCTGTTCAAAAGCTTTCAAACAGTGTGTCAAGAGCTTTAAAAAGATTTGCACCCACTGACCCTGTCATTCTACGAAAGATTAGCCTCCAAAGTGTTCACTGAAATATTACATATAAGGGGGGAAATTGGAGAAACCCCAGATAATCTAATAATAGAGAAAGGTTTTAAATTACAGTATGTTTATCAATTGAAATGCTACCTATCAGTAAGTCATTGTAGCAAAATAGGATGTGTCAAGACATTGGTAATATGTTAAAAAAAATGCTAGAAACAAAATGAGTTATACCCAAGTTTTGTAAATTCAAAAAGAGAAGCCAAAAGAAAAAAAAAAGACAAAGTATAAGTGTTCATAGTGATTACCTTTGAGTGGTTAGGTTGTTGGTAATTTTATTTTTCTTTTGTCCTTTTGTGTATTCTGATTTTTTTTAAATGTTTATTTGTTTTTGAGAGAAAGAGAGAGACAGAATGCAAGTGGGAGAGGAGCAGAGAGCAAGGGAGAGACAGAGAGCTGTCAGAACAGAGCCAGACACGGAGCATGAACTTATGAACTGCGAGATCATGACCTGAATTGAAGTCAGACACCCAGCCTACTGAGCCACCCAGGCGCCCCTCTGATTTTTAAAGAAAAAAAAATGTATCATACTTGAACTAAGAAAATAATAATAACTTTACATGCTTGATTTTTTTTTCAGATTTTTATTTTTAAGTAATCTGAACTTGAACTCACAGCCCAGAGTCACACACTCCATGACTGATCCAGGCAGATGCCCCTGATTTTGTCTTTTACTAATTTTCCTAGAACAGGGGAGCCTGGGGTGGCTCACTCGGTGGAGCATCCAACTCTTGATTTTGGCTCGAGTCATGATCCATACCTAGGTCATGGGATTGAGCCCCGCCTTGGGGCTTCTCTTGGGATCTCTCTCCCTCCCCTGCTCCTCTCCCTCTCTCTCTCCCTCTCTCCTATCTTCTTCTTCTCCCCTCCCCCATTTGTACTCTATCTCTGTTTATCTAAAATAAAACAGAATAAAATAAAATAAAATAGGAGCATCTGAATGGCTCAGCTGGTTAAGGGTCCAACTCTTGATTTTGACTCAGGTCATGATCTTAGGGTTTATGAGCTAGACTCCAGGCTGACAGCTTAGAGTCTGCTTGGGTCTCTCTCTCTCTCTCTCTCTCTCTCTCTCTCTCTCTCTCTCTCTCTGCCCCTCCCCAACACTTGCGCACCTTCTCTCTCTCTCAAAATAAATAAACTTTAAAAATATATATTTAGAATAATAGAGGTTGGAGGCACCTGAAGCATCCGACTTCAGCTCAGGTCATGATCTCACGGATCGTGGGTTCAAGCCCCACGTCAGGCTCTGGGCTGACAGCTAGCTGGGAGCCTGTCTTCAGATTCTGTGTCTCCCTCTCTCTCTGACCCTCCCCTGCTCACACTGTCTTTCTCTCAAAAATAAATAAAAACATTAAAAAAAAATTTAGAATAATAGAGGTTGACAAGATGTGGCCTGATTTGTGTCACCTACAAGCTATAAATGGTTTTTATACTTTTAAAAGATTGTGAAAACAGAAAAAGCAACAGAGACCGTAGGTGCCCCACCAAGCTTAAAATTTTTACTGTCTGGCACTTCACAGAAAACGTTTGCTGACACATGTTCTAAAAGTTCAGGGATGTCATCCTAGCCAGGCTTCCGTCTCTAGGACATAAGGTCCATTCCTCATTCTCTTTCACTATTTCAATTAAAAATATGCAGCAGGGGCACCTGGGTGGCTCATTAGGTGGAGCACACAGTTTTTTATCTGAGGGTCATGAGTCCAAGTCCCATGTTGGGCGTAGAAATTACTTTAAAAACAAATGCAGTGAATACAGAACGTGTGGATTTCTCTTTTGAGTGCCTCTGACTGGGTTCCCCCATCTGCATGCCTGTGATACTTGAAGCCAGACGGGCTTTGTTCCTTGAGTTAAGGACTTGGGACGGGGGCTGCTTCCACAACTCTTCCGGCTGAATGGCCAAATGCAACAAATTCAGACCGGGTTAAGGGCCCATCAGACGTGCCGTTCCCTCAGAAGGCCCAGGAGAGGTTTACCCAGAATGGGCCAGAAGGGCTTGTTAGAACAGAGGTTTTGGGGTGTGTCTCTGAATCTTGTTTTCTCCTCTCAGCCCTGAGTACTCCCTGTTTGTGGGGGACCTGACCCCAGACGTGGATGACGGCATGCTGTATGAGTTCTTCGTCAAAGTCTACCCCTCCTGTCGGGGAGGCAAGGTGGTTTTGGACCAGACAGGCGTGTCTAAGTAAGACCTCAGCGGTTACTGATGCCCACCCCGTGCCGGCGTTTGTCTCTTAGATGGAGGCGTTAGAGCAAGGCCGTGGCGCACGGTGGTTCAGAGCACAGGCTCTGGAGCCGGACAGTCAGTGTGAGCCCTGGCTCCGACACTGGTTGGGGACAGTGCGGTCAATAGCCACCGAACCTCTGACCCTGTTTCCTCATCTGTGAAATAGATGCTGATTGCTAATACCTCTCATGGGGCTGATGTCGCAGATCCGTGATGTGATATCAATAAAGCAGTAGGTTAGGCTTTATAGGTGTTGGCCATCTTCTTTATTATTGTCACTTCAAAGGTGGAAAAACCTCAAGAAAGGCTTATTCTTGATCAGAGTAATAGTTATAAGCATGAGCTTGAGTTACAAGCTTGGGACCTGGATCTGGATCCTGATTCTCCAGTGATGTTGGGCAAGTTATACAACCTCTGATACCACCGTCGTCTAACTGTTGGGCAGTTTGACGAGATAATCCTGGGCAAATGCTCAGCACGGTGCTGGAACATAAAAGTGCCCGTGACACGTTCGCTCTCATTCGTTGATCCCCCAAGTAGAATATGAGTCCGGCAGACCAAGAACCTTGTCTGCCTAGGACTGCTGAGCCCCAGTGCCTAACCCCATACCTGGCGAAGGGGGCAGATGGAGGGTGTCTTTGCTTAGTGAACTTCTATGGCTGTTACTACTGCCAAAATGATGATGATGGAAATAGTATTTCCAGTATATTGGGAAGGAAGCCGCTGTGTGGGAAGGAGCCCCATCATGAAGGCGTGGAGGGGAGTGGTGAGCTAAAGTAGGGGTCCCCCAGGGTCTCCGGCTCCTCCAGCACTGGCGTCTCAAATTGCTCTACCTACGGCACGCCTCCACTGACGGGCTCTCATCCCTTCCTACAGAGTTGGAGGGACTCTCTGTCTCTCTTTTCTGTTCTTAGACTTGACCTTCATCACATTTGTGATCTAAATAGTGTGTCTGCTTTTGTTTCCTGCAGGGGCTATGGTTTCGTGAAATTCACAGATGAACTGGAACAGAAGCGAGCTCTGACCGAGTGCCAGGGGGCAGTCGGCCTGGGGTCTAAACCAGTTCGGCTGAGCGTGGCGATCCCCAAAGCGTGAGTCATGTGCCGGCGGGAAGGTAGAGGGCCTCTGGGCTGGTGCCAACCTGGATGCTCCTCGTCTGCTTGGTGACGATGGGAGCTTCCGTGTGCCGGACGGGGGACACCTGGGAGGTGTCGCTTAGGTCACAGATGACCAGCGCCTGTTACTTGCCAGGCTGTGTGCTAGGCACTGGAAATGAACCAGTAGCCCTGCCCCTCCGGAAGCTTGCCGTTGGGAGGGAGCTCTGACTCGGGAAGACACATGCATTCAGATGCTGCTTGTAGCAGTGCTGGGAGAGCATTTGGGCTCTGCAGACTCCGTGTTCGTGCTCTTGGCTGGGTAGTGTCACCGTTAAGAGACTTATCCACAGAACTGGTCAGAATTAAACAGAAGGAAAAAAATTATGCCCAGTTTTAGCTATGGGAGTAGCTAAGAGTTAATGACCCAAGCACTACAGAATGTTATTTACGTCACTATCATCCCTGTCATGCCAGGCAGAGAGCCCTTCCTCCCCTACAACTCCCAGCAGGTTTTTCTCAGAAGACAACTGCTCTCTGCATAGTCTTCTGTCCTTTGGCCAAAACAGTGGTTCTCAACTGGGGACAATTTTATCCCACAGCGGGACATCGGCACCACCTGGAGACAGTGTTGGTTGCCACAACTTGTGGCAAAGGGCATCTCATGCGTGGAGGCCCGGGAGGCTACTGAATGTTGTACAGTGCACAGGACCATCTTGCAGTGCTCGCGCTGGCCCCACGCCAGACTTGTCTGCCCCGCCTCCAGGTCAATAATGTGGAGACTGAGGGCGCCCGTGCCAGGAGTGGAAGGGGGCGTGGCTGCATTCTTGGGGCAGGACTTCCAGATGGCCAGGCTTTTCTCTTCTCCTCTCTTCTCTTCCTTTCCCTTCTTTTCCCTTCCCTTCCCTTCCCCTTCCCCTTTCCCTTTCCCTTTTGCTTTCCCTTTCCCTTCCCCTTCCCTTCCCCTTCCCCTTCCCCCTTTCCCTTTCCTTTTCATTTTCCTTTTCCTTTTCCTTTCTTCTCCCCCCATAGGTTCTAGTCTTAGGTTGCCAGTATTCTTTCTTTTTTTTACTGTTTATTTATTTTTAAGAGCGACAGAGACAAAAGTGTGAGGCAGGGAGGAGCAGAGAGAGAGAGGGAGACACAGACTCTAAGCAGGCTCCAGGCTCTGAGCTATCAGCACAGAGCCCGATGTGGGGCTCGAACTCCCAAACTGGAGATCATGACATGAACCAAAGTCAGATGCCTAACTGACTGAGCCACCCAGGTGCCTCTCTTCTTTCTTTTCCGTTTTTTTTTTTTTTTTTTTTATGTTTCATTTATTTTTGAGATAGCCCAAGTGGGGGAGAGGCAGAATGAGAGACAGAGGATCTGAAGTGGGCTCTGTACTACCAGCAGTGACCCAATGTGGGTCTTGAGCTCATGAACCGTGAGATCATGACCTGAGCCGAAGGTGGGCACACAACTGACCAAACCACCAGGGTGCTCCTAAATGGCCAGGTTTTTCAAAAAGATTTAGAGATTCTTTGCAGCTTAACTGTATTTAATACATGGAAGATCAGTTTGAGTGATTTCCCCCCAAATATTATTAGTTCTACACTCTACTATATAAAACATTACAGGGGTGCCTGGGTGGCTCAGTCGGTTAAGCCTCCGACTTCGGCTCAGGTCAAATCTCACGTGTGTGGGTTCTAGCCCCACGTCAGGCTCTGTGCTGACAGCTAGCTCAGAGCCTGGAGCCTCCTTCTGGTTCTGTGTCTCCTTCTCCCTCTGCCCCTCCCCCTCTCATGCTCTGTCTCTCTCTGTATCAAAAATAAATAAAACATTAAAAAAAATTACAGAAAATATTTAAAAGAAATAAATTTCCTCATTACCCAAAATAACTAATTATGATTCTGGTTTCCAGGCTTCTCTATAGATATCCACGATACACACTCCATGTAGATCAGTTTACGTGTAGTAGATTTATTTCTTTATTCATCTTTAAATTCTTTTTTTTTGTTTTTAAGTTTACTTACTTATTTTGAGAGAGAAAGAGAGCATCTGTGAGGGAGATGGAGAGAGAGAGAGAGAGAGGGAGGGAGGGAGGGAGGGAGGAGAGAGAGAGAGAGATGGAGAAACTCCAGGCAGGCTCTGAGCCACCGTCATGGAGCCGGACAAAGGGCTGGAGCCCATGAGCCACGAAATCGTGACCTGAGCCGAAACCGAGTTTGATGCTTAAGCAACTGAGTCACCCAGACAACCAATCATTATTCATTTTTATTTCTTTTTTAATATTTATTTATTTATTTTGAGAGAGAGAGTGTGTGTGTATGTGCCCACAAGAGCAGGGGGAGGGGAAGAGGGAGAGGGAGAATCTTAAGCTGGCTCCATACCCAGGTCAGAGACCGACCCGGGGCTTGATCTCAAAACCGTCAGATCATGACCTGAGCTAAGATCAAGAGTCGGATGCTTAACCAACTGAGCCACCCAGGTGTCCCTCTTTGTTCTTTTTAAAAATTTTTTAATGTTTATTTATTATTGAGACAGAAACAGAGCATGAATGGGGGAGGAGCAGAGAGAGAGGGAGACAGAATCCAAAGCAGGCTCCAGGCTCTGAGCTGTCAGCACAGAGCCTGACATGGGGCTCGAACCCACGAACTGTGAGATCGTGACCTGAGCTGAAGTCAACCAACTGAGCCACTGAGGTCCCCTTCTTTATTCATTTTTAGTTACAGTAACAATGCTCATTCTTCCCCCTCCCAATTTCCCTCATATATACATTCCCTTTCCCACGTAGCTCTACAATCCCCACCATAATATTTTTAATAGCTTCAAGGTGTTTTGACTGTATATTCTGTCTCGAGGTTCTCAGATGTTGATGATGTTGGTTGTTTCTGATGTGTTACCATTTATTCAGTCAGCAATAACCGGGTTCCTACGACTCCGCTGGCGCTGATCTAGACTTTGAAGTTGTAGCTGTAAACAAGAGAAACAAAGTGCCTTCTGCAAGGAGGTTATGTTCTGCTCCGTTTCCTGGTTGATCGTTGTCAGAATTTGGTGCCCGCCTCTAGGGAGGTGCCCTCCAGCCCTGGGAATCGAGGGTGGTAAGAGTTCCCTTTGAGAGTCCATCTGTAAGAGCTGAGCGTGGAGCAACAATAGAAACGTGCAGAGCCCCGTTCGATTACGTGAGCGCATCGGGAGGGTGGCGGGCCCCTGGGAAACGTGGCAGGGTAACCATGGAGGGCAGCATTGGCAGTTGCCAGCCTCACACTGGGCAGGGAGACGAAGTCTCTGCCGTTAGACTTCATCAGGAGCTGACGCTCCGACGGTCAGACGCGGAGCTGGCTCAGTGCTCTTGCCAAGTCCTGCTCACCAGGCAGACGTCGGCTCGGAAGGAACCTGAGCTCATTCAGACTTTGAGGATTTGTGGTTCCTGTGACAGGATTGCTGTGGAAGGTCACCTCCTGCTTGTGCCTCGGTTTCCTCTCCTGGCTTCTCTGCAGAGATCGAATACACCAACCATGAGGACACACGAGCATTCCACACCCCGTGACAGTCACGGTTCTCCTCATAAGCCCGATGGCTGGGGGGTGAGCCTCTGCCGCTGCGTGTTTCGTGCGCGCAGGAGTCTGGCTCTGGGGAGTGCGGTGACTCTGGAAACGCATCGCTGTGTTGGTCTTCTGATTCCTCCCACCTCGGACTGCTGGTCGGACCCCTGGCCTGTCTCATAAGCCTGCCTGCTCACACACACGTGATTTTGCATATTTTTTAAAGCAGTGGATCCTTTGCAACCTTGACATTTTTTTTCCAGTTTTACTATTATTTTTTAAAATACTTTTTTAAAAACGTAATTTTTTTACAATATTTTCAACTTAAACACTATTTACATTGAACACGTATGGCAGCTTAACCTACCCAAGTATGAAGTTTAAGAAGCCAGAACTGTTCTAGCTTTGTTAAAAGAAAAGTTGTGCTGCAGACCGTTGTCGTGATGGTTAACAAAGCGAGGAAAAGCACCACTCAAATCCTGTCACAATTTCCTTGTTCGAGTGGATTATGGTGGGTCAGATGGTGCACTTCCCATGGGCATGGCGGCGATGCAGGGACTCCTTAGAAGACGCAGCTCTCAAATTATGTACTTCCTCAGCTGTGACATGAGGAGAATTCACGATTTCTTACATGATAACATACCATAAAAGGCAGGGCTAGTTCTCACCGTGAGCATTCCCTTATAACCTCGGTAACCAAAGACATACTTGTCTATAATGAATTATTTCAAATTAACTAACAAGGCCTTCAGCAGAAAAAGGAAATTCTTGATAGTGACAAATGCAAATTTAAGTCTGAACTGAGGAATTTGCCTAACAACCTGAACTTAAATGTACTCATTAAAAAAAAAAAAAAGGTTAGACATTAACAATTGTTCACTAACCCTAAGGGACCAGTTTAGCCTCAAAAAAGGCCATTTGCTGAGATTTAGAGGTCATTTTAATTTGGTGCTTTGTTGCAGCTTGACTGTAACACACAGCTTCTTGCCTGGCTGTCTTCACATCTACCTATGGGGCCAATTGTATTTTCAGTAAATGTTTGACAGCTTATTACTTAGTAACAGCTTCAGTACTTTTATCAAGCATGCAAGACTAACAGAACTTTTGCAGTGCATAAGTGTAACACAGTGACAAGAGAGAGCTTTTTTTTCCCCTGTTTTTTATTTATTTTTGAGAGACAGAGAGAGACAGCATGAGCAGGGGAGTATCAGAGAGAGAGGGAGACACAGAATCTGAAACAGGCTCCAGGCTCTGAGCTAGCTGTCAGCACAGCCCGACACGGGGCTCGAATCCACGAACCGTGAGATCATGACATGAGCCGAAGTTGGAAGCTCAACCGACTGAGCCACTCAGGTGCCCCAAGAGAGCGCTTTTAAATGGAGTCTTCTAATACTGCTTTCCCAGTGTGGAAATTGTGCTACATCCACCAAAAGAGGGCTCCGTCTACTCAAATATTTCAGTACTTCACCCCAGGAACAAACTCCTTTGCATTTGGATTCAGATTGCTTTTGACCACAAGATCTTCCAGAGAAGAGCCATCACTGATAACAAAGTCATTAAATTGGTCTTGGATTTGGTCCATAGTTTGTGGGAGATCTTGAGCCAGAATAAACCACTCATGTTCCTCTTCTTCTCCAGCATTTCTTGGAAACAGCGTCCAATAAACCCTTCCCATAACTTCTCTTCTGTTTGTCCATTGAATTCCTCTTCATTTTCCATCCACATGTACTCTGCAAGTGGATTGTCATCTTCATGAGAATGACCATTCATAATGACATCTTCATGGATGCTGCTTTGGCTAGTACTGCTGCGACTTGGACCTTTCATGGTTGGCGTCAGTTGTCGTTTTTAACCCAGTGCACGAGAGCAGGAGTGCACAGCCAACGAATCCACTCGGCCTCCGGGGATCCCCACAGGTCGCGAGCGTGACATTCTGTCTGATTAGCGGTGGCTGCGGTAGCCATGCAAGCAGAAGAAAGCTGTCCACTGAGCCTGGGCCTCGGCCCTGATTTGTGAGTGCAGGATGCAGGAGGCTGGCAAGATGTCTCACGTCTGTCAGAGTAGGCGCTGTGGGTAACCCTGTGGTGTTCAGAGTGTGAGCCTCGGAGCTAAATTTGGTTCCAGTCCTTGGTGTGGCCTTGGGTAAGTCTCTTAATCTTTTAGAGGCTCAGTATTCTATCTGTATAATGGGAATAATACATAATAGCTCTACCAAAGGGTTGTGTGGGACTTAAGGTAGGAGACTGTATATGAAAACCAGCGGGCCCAGATGCCGAGTACCTACTCTATAAATGGTAGTTGTGACCACAGTGGTGATGCTGAGGCCTGGAACACGTGTGTGTGTGTGTGTGTGTTTGAGTGTGAACAAAAGAGAGGATTAGACATTCTGCAGTTTGAAAAGCTTCTTAGATTATCCTAAATCCAGATTTTCCAGGCCATGTTCACCTGAGCTTTTGCGGGTGGCAGGAAACCAGCCCCCCTAGAGCTTGAGAAGAGAACAAGTCAGTACTGACAAGATTCAATAAGAAAGACAAGCGTAACCATTAAAACTGCTGACTGTAAGGGCGCCTGCGTGGCTCAGTCGGTTAAGCATCTGATCCTGATTCTCAGTTTGGGCTCAGGGCCTGATCTCACAGTTTTGTGAGTTCGAGCCCCATGTCGGGTTTTGTGCTGACAGTTTGGAGCCTACTTGGGATTCCCTTTTTTCCTGCCCTCTCTGTCCCTGCCCGACTCGGGCTGTCTCTCTAAATAAGTAAATAAACTTAAAAAATAAAAACAAAAACAAACTTCCTGACTGTAAAGCCTGGGCTCTGGTGTGAGACTGCCTGGGTGTGGGCTTCCTTTTAGCTGTGTGGCTTTGGACAAATTATGTGGCCTGTCTGTAGCTCAGTTTCTCATCTAAAATAGGATTAATGTGGGGCGCCTGGGTGGCTCGGTGGGTTGGGCGTCTGACTTGGGCTCACCTCATGATCTTGCAGTTTGTGGGTTCAAGCCCTACATTGGGCTCTGTGCTGACAGCTCAGAGCCTGGAGCCTGCTTCCAATCCTGTGCCTCCCCCTCTTTCTGCCCCTCCCCCACTGGTGCTCTGTCTCAAAAATAATTAAATTTTTTAAATAAAATAGGAATAATGTATTGTTATTGCATGGGTTGTTGTGGGTTTTGAATGAGTTGATCTGCGTAAAGCACTTAGAACAGCCCCTGGCCATGAGGTAAGTGTTCTGGAGACGTACCTCTACATTTGTTTATTTTTGCTTCTTCATTTAAGGAGCCGCGTGAAGCCGGTGGAATATAGTCAGATGTACAGCTACAGCTACAACCAGTATTACCAGCAGTACCAGAACTACTACGCCCAGTGGGGCTATGACCAGAACACAGGCAGCTACAGCTACAGCTACCCCCAGTACGGCTACACGCAGAGCACCATGCAGGTAATGCTCTCCTGGCCAGAGGCGGGCACTGGGAGGGGTGGCACTGGGAGGGGTGACAGCCGGGACTTCAGAGAAATGCTAAAGAGGAAGCAACCGAGCTCCTCTTGTTAAAAAATAAGGCCTCCCGGCCTTGGGCCAGGAGTTGACTCCGCTTCTCATCCCCTCTCTGGTCTCTCGCAGACGTACGAAGAAGTCGGGGACGACGCTCTGGAAGGTAAGGAAGGGGTTTGCTCCCTCGTCCCTCTGTCCTCGGTCAGCTGGTGTCGGGTGACTGCGCTGTGCCTGTAGCTAGATGCTGGGGCGTGCGATGTGGAGTGAGCTCTGCAGGAGACTGCCTTCTGGCCAGAGAATTAGCGCCTGCACAGTTCTAGTGAGAAGTGACTGTCCCCCAGTCCTGTCCCCCAGAGAGCCCGGAGGGAGCAGCTCAACCCGGGAGAGAGCAGGTCACTCCCTCGACAGGGCCATTCACCCCCAGATGTAGGTCTCTGGCAAAACTAGTGCCTTGTAATTTTTTGATGGTTTGTAAAATTCCTTTTTTTATTTCATGTTTGAATTTTTTTCTATATATATTACATTACATATTTCCCTCATGTTTTTTTAAGTTCATTTATTTACATAATCTCTACCCCCAATGCTGGGCTTGAACTCACGACCCTGCGGTTAGGAGTCACCTGCTTACTGACTGAGCCAGCAAGGCACCCTTTGCATTTTCAAGTAATAGTTACTTACCATTGAAAATTTGGAAAATACAGTAACATATTAGGAAGAAGCTGGAAATCACCCCCATATTGCAACATAGTAATAGCCATTATTATTTTTTAATTAAGAGCATTTATTGTAATTTGTCCTGAATTTAACAGAAGAAAAAGGAAAGTAAAACTGAAAGAATTGCTAGCCTTCAAACAAGTGATTTTTCAAAGGAAATATTAATACTTAAAGGATTCTCTAAGGTTTTAAAAAATTATGAAAAAAAAATTTTTCAACATGTTTTTGAACAGATGTTAAGGATTTTTTTTTAAAGTTTATTTATTTATTTTGAGAGAAACAGACACAGTTCAAGTTGGGGAGGAGCAGAGAGAAAAGGAGAGAGAACACGAAGCCACGAAATCATGATCTGACCCAAAACCAAGAGTCGGATGCTTAACCGACTAAGCTGCCCAGGTGTCCCCTGAATAGATGTTGAATTTTAGGGAAGTAAACTCTTCTGGGTGGCTCCGTTGTTTAAGAGTCCAATTTCCACTCATGATGTCATCATTCGTGGGTTCAGGTCCTGCTTCCGGCTCTGTGCTGTCAGCTCAGAGCCTGGAGCCTGCTTTGGATTCTCGGTCTCCCTTTTCTCTCTGCCCCTCCCTGCCTCATGCTCTGTCTCTGCCTCTCTGTTCATCGCTCTCAAAAATAAATAAACATTAAAAAGATAAAAATAAATAAAGTAAAATTTAAGTAGTCATAAATATCAATTAAAATTGATTTCTAAGTAAACAAAACTATTTTAAGGTATAGAAAGATTCAATGTTTAAAATTTAAGTCTATGTTAAGGACTATTTCTTAAGAGAAGGTCATAGGGAAAATGTGATCTGTAAGGAAAATATCCTTTAAAGAACATATCTCCTTCAGGCAAAGAACAAAGTTGTCTGCTTCTTGGCTTTTTTTAAGTTTATGTATTTATTTTGACGGGGTTGGCCAGAGAGAGAGAATCCCAAGCAGACTTGCTGTCAGCACAGAGCCCCGACGTGGGGCTCAGAACTCATGAACTATGAGATCATGACCTGAGCCGAAATCAAGAGTTGAACATTTAACCAACTGAGCCATCCAGGTGCCTCTTATTAGTTTTTTAAAGCAGTTGCACATATATGCAGGCTTCTGAATCCAACAGCAGTGACCTTGGGGTTGGGCAGGGCAAAACCCGGGAGCTCCAGTTGGTACATAGGGAACTGATGGCCCAGGTGGCCTGCTCGGGCTCACCCCGCGAGTTAGGGCCAGAGTCAGGCCTGGAGTCCTTGTCTTTCTGCACTCAGTCTTTGGCTGTTCCCTCCATTAAATACTGTGATTTTTTTTGTTTGCTTTTGTTTTTAAGAGAGAATATTAACCTGATTATAATATATCTGTGTAACTCCTTAGAATTTTCCAATGTCTTTCTCATCCATTAGTAATATAATAATACCAAACATTAAAAAAACGTTTTTTTAATGTTTATTTTTGAAGGAGAGAGAGTGTGAGCAGGAAAGGGGCAGAGAGAGAGGGAGACACAGAATCCAAAGTAGGCTGTAGGCTCTGAGGTGTCAGCACAGAGCCCTCTGTGGGTCTCGAACTCACAAGCTGTGAGATCATGACCTGAGCCGAACTCAGACGCTGAACCGACCAAGCCACCCAGGCGCCCCTATGTCAAACATATTTTGTGTCAGGCCCTGCTCCCTTTTAACACTATGATGGGTCGGTACCATTTTAATCCCCAATCTACAGAAAAGAAGACTGAGGCTTGTGTAGTTAATAATAGCTAACAGTTACTGAGGTTTTGCTATGTGTAGGGCACTGTTCTAAGCACTTTACATTACATTACATTAATGTGATTAAACTTCACAACAGTTTAGAGGTAAGTACCACACTTATTCTGGTTTTATAGATAAAAAACTGGGTTAGAGGGGTCAGATTACTTGGTCAAGGTCAACATTGTGAGTTGCAGCATACTAACAAGAGACGGTGTCTCTCTTGGAACCGCTGCAGCCTTGCCCCAGACTCATCATCCCTGAGTTACGTGGCCTCTCAGTTCAACCTAATAACCACTTGGGGTGGGGGCGGGGGGCACAGCAGGGACTATGATCCTTCTTTCCCTTCCTCAGCTTCGGGGAGCCAGGCCCTGTCTTCCCAGTGAGGAGAGATGGTGCTCTATTGTGCGTGGATCTACAGGCTTCTGCTCACACAAATGCCTGCCCTGATTGAGCTGTTTACTAAAATGTTCCTATAAGCTGTTACCTACACTGAGTAGAGACACCAGGCTGATCACGCTTTCATACAGTTTCCATAGGGAGTCTTTGTAAATGCTCAAACCTTCTTATAATTTAGATTAAAATTCCAAGAGAAAGGAAGATCCCTCTGGTTACAGGAACAGGCACAGGACTTAATGTGAAAGGCACAGCACTGGTTTGGAAAAGGAAACAGAATTTTTAATGTTTTATTTATTTTTGAGAGACAGAGAGAGACAGCACTAGCAGGGGAGGGACAGAGGGAGAGACAGACAGAATCTGAATCAGGCTTCAGGCCCTGAGCTGTCAGCACAGAGCCCGACGCGGGGCTCAAACCCAGGAACCGTGAGATCATGACCTGAGCTGAAGTCAGATGTTCAACCGACTGAGCCACCCAGGCGCCCCGCAAACTCTGTTTTTAACCATTGGAGGAACTGCCAAACTTTTCTGAAAAGGCTGCAGCATTTTCTTTTCTCAGCGACAGCTTCTGAGGCTTCTAGGCTCCTCACTTCCTCACCAGTGGTTGTTACTCTTTCATTACGACCATGCTAGTGGGTTTCAAGTGGTATCTCTTTGTGGTTTTGATTTGCGCTTTCCTAATGGCTAATGATGTTGAACACTTTCAGGTGCTTATTGGCCATGTGTGTGTAGATCTTTGGAGAAATGTCTATCTGAGTCCTTTGTCCATTTTTAAGTTCAGTTGTCTTTGTACGTAGCCTTATAAGAGTTTTTCTTACTCTATTCTGGATACTAGTTCCTTGTCAGACTTACAATTTTCAAATTATCCCATTCCAAGAGTGTCTCTCTACTTTCTGAAGAGTGTCCTTGGAAACACAAAAGGTAATTTCCATGAAGTTTAGTTTTATTTTAGTTTGTGGTTAAATGATGTGTTATCTAAGAGGCATTGCTTGTTGACACTTGTTTTCTTATGAGAGTGTATGGTTTGAGCTCTTTGTTCCAGTTTGAGTTAATTCTTGTGGAAAGTGTAGAGTCCAGCTTTATTCTTCTGTCTGCGGTTATCCAGCTGGCCCAGCACCATTTGTTGAAAAATGGTTGCATTTGGACTCTCAAATCTTACTCCATTGATCTATATGCTCATCTTTAGGCCACTGCCAGTTTTTTATTACTGTCGCTTTATATTAAGTTTTGAAATGATGAAGTCCTTGAACTTTCTTTTTCACGATTGTTTTGTTGGCTATTCTAGATCCTTTGCTTTTTTTTTTTTTGCTTTTGCTTTTTATTTATTTTTGAGAGAGAGAGAGAGAGAGAGAGAGAGAAAGACAGTGTGATCAAGGGAGGGTCAGAGAGAGAGGGAGACACAGAATCTGAAGCAGGCTCCAGGCTCCGAGCTAGCTGTCAGCACAGAGCATGACATGGAACTCGAACCCACGCACCGTTAGATCATGACCTGAGCCGAAGCTGGACGCTTAACCGACTGAGCCACCCAGGCGCCCCTGCATTTCTTTTGTTAATTAAAAAAAATTTTAATGCTTGTTTTTAATAGAAAGCATGAGCAGGGGAGGGGCAGAGAGAGAGGGAGACACAGAATCCAAATCAGGCTCCAGCTAACAGCACAGAGTCCAACCATTGGACTTGAACTCACAAACTGTGAGATCACGACCTGAGCCAAAGTTTGACGTTTAACTGAGCCCCCCAGGCACCCCTTCTTTGCATTTCCATCTAAATTTTATGATGAGCCTCTCAAGTTCTGCAAAACAAGGCAGCTGGTTTTGACAGGGATTACACTGAACAATTTGGGAGTATTGCTGTCTAAAACAGTGCCCTGTCCCAGTCCAAGTACATGGGTTGGCTATTAGGTCTTCTTTAATTTCTCTAATTGTAAAATAAACATTGTAATGAATGGGTGTGTTTGTGTATGCACATTCTATTGTATTTTTGTGTGTGTGTGCATTTTAAACCAACATAAGACCACAGGGAAAGTATAAAATGTTACCAGTCATAGTGATTAAGGAGTTTTTTTAAACTTCTTTTATCACAGAAAAGTATGTAAAACAAGCATATAGTTTAATGTATAATTATAAAGCAATTGCCTGTGAAACCTTGATTCAGGGCAAGTAAAACATTGCCAGCCTCCAGGAGCTATCCTTCCTCCAGTCACAACCCTGCTGGGAAAGTGTCGTGCTGGTTTTGTGATAATCATTTTCTTCTTTCTCTTTATAATCACCTAGATACGATCCTTAAATAATATGGTTTAGTTTTGCCTGTTTAACTTCATATAATACAGTTGTACTATATATAGTCTTTTTCATTTAACACTTGCTGTTTTGACAGTTTATATATTATATATTTATATATATATACATATATATATATAATTTTTGGGGGGTTTATTTGTGAGACAGAGACAGAACATGAGTGGGGGAGGGGCAGAGAGAGAGAAGGAGACACAGAATTTGAAACAGGCTCCAGGCACTGAACTGCCAGCAAAGAACCTGATGCGGGGCTCGAACCCACGGACCGTGAGATCATGACCTGAGCCAAAGTCGACACTTAGCCCACTGAGTCACCCAGGCACCCCTATTTTGACAGTTTAAATTCTTATTTTTTGAAGTTTATTTATTTAGTTTGAGGGAGACAGTGCAAGTGAGGGAGGGGTGGAGAAAGAGGGAGAACCCCCAAACAGGCCAGCACAGAGCCCAACGCAGGGCCCAAAGTCACAAACCAGGAGATCAGGATCTGAGCCAAATCAGCAGTTGGGACACTCAGCCAGCTGAGCCACCCAGCCACCCCATAAATGCCTTTTTAATGTTTATTATTTATTTTGAGAGGAAAAAATGTGAGCCCGGGGAGGGGCACAGAGAGAGAGAGTCCTAAGCAGGCTCCACACTGTCAGCACAGAGCCCGATGCAGGATTCAAACCCACAAACCGTGAGATCATGACCTGAGCTGATATCAAGAGTCAGATGCTTGGGGTACTTGGTGCTCAGTCCGTGGAGTATCCAGCTTCCGCTCAGGTCACAATCTTGTAGTTCTTGAGTTCGAGCCCAGCATCAGGCTCTCTGTTGACAGCTCAGAGTCTGGAGCTGCTTCGGATAGTGTCTCCCTTTCTCTCTGCCCCTCCCCTGCTCACACTTGGTCTCTTTCAAATAAATAAATAAACATTTTTTAAATTAAAAAATAAAGTCAGATACTTAACCGACTAAGCCACCCAGGCACCCCTCACCATTTTTTTAAAATGAAATTCCAGTATAGTTAACATACAGTGTTAATTAGGCTCAGTGTACAGTATAGTGATTTCAACACTTCTGTACATTCCTCAGTGCTCGTTGTAAATGTAAAAACAGTCACCCTTTGTGAGATCCAATCAAGTTGTATGCAGCCGAGCTCCATTTTCATTGCTCTGTAATGTTCCCTTTTAAGACCAGTGCTTTGGATTTAGTAATTTTGATCAGATTTCCAGACCTAATAAGGACCATGCCGGGAAAGTCAGGGCACAGTAAGGCCAGAGATAAGAGGGGGTAACAGCCGCCATTACTGAAGTACCAACTACATGTTGCGTTCTCAGAGCAGGTTCTAGTTTCATCAGAAGCAACCTGCAAGGCCATGGTATCTGCCCGTGACGCATGAGGGATGCTGGTGGACAGGGAACTTGCCGAGGGAGCAGGGCGTCGGGAGGAGGGAACAGAGCCCAAGTCTCCGAGAGCTTCTCCTGGCGCTCTGAACCCACCCCTGCTTCTCTCGCAGACCCCACGCCGCAGCTGGATGTGACGGAGGCCAACAAGGAGTTCATGGAGCAGAGCGAGGAGCTGTACGATGCACTGATGGACTGTCACTGGCAGCCCCTGGACACCGTCTCTTCAGAGATCCCGGCCATGATGTAGTCGGGACAAAGGACAAGCAGAAATGGACTGTGTGATGGGAGAGGAGAGACTCCTTTTTAACAAAAAAGTATTGGAAGAACTTTTACCTTTTGGAAATCTTTTTTTAAGCTTTTAGTAATCAACTCTTCTGACTGGACTATTCCTGCAACACCACTCCCTTCATTCAACAGCCTTGGAGCTTGAAAACCAAGGTGCCGTTAAACAAGGTTTCCCAATTGGTCTTTGAACAATTGTTGCAGGGAGGCGTATCTGCACTCTTGAAGAACTTGGAGTTATTAACAAAGTGGATCATATGATTTATTCAACCGAGGAGCCTTTCTCAGAGGACAGCTACCATATCCTTGCCCCGGGGAGTCAGAATGCATCGATTAGATGCGGTTATGCCAAATGGTGGGTGGTGTTGATCTCCCGTTTCAGGTATCTTGCCTTTGGTGGCTAGGGAAAACTGAGGTTCCTTAGACATTGGGGGGTGGGGGGCACTGCGTGGCCTATGTGGTAGGAAGTCACGGAACCAGCCACATCTAGACCCAAAGGCCCAAGAATTAGCACATGCTCCTTGGGCAGGCCTGGCTTTGAGGGGAGCCTTTGCGGAGCATCACCCGTGTGCCACACCCGCCTGTCCTTTTTCTTGACCTTCATTTCATTCAGTGGTTAGGAGTCCCCTTACACAGATCTGCAGCACCCATGTGGGAAGTTTAGATTTATACCAAATATCTCCATTTTAGTTCTACTTTGTGTTAAAGGAAATTGAGGTGCAGGGGAACCTTCAGGCAAATGGTCACAAGCCCTCAGATATTTTAGGGGCACTGAATGGCTCATTCGGTTGGGTTTCAGAGTCTGACTCTTGGTTTTGGCTTATGGGATTGAGCCCTGCATTGGGCTCCATGGAGCCTAAGATTCTCTCCCTCTAATAAAAAGATGTTTTTTTAAGGAACACCAGTCTTATGTTCAGTCTGAATATTCAGGCTTATTGAAGGAGACATTTACAAAAATGGAAGTTACAGAACTGATCATGTTATCCTTTGGGACATCAAGAATATGGACACAAACATACTTTGTCTTTTATTTTATTGGTCACTTACATACCACATGCCAGCATTAGCAGAAATATAAAGGTCATGGTTTTCCACCTAAAATAACGTGTTGTCTTTCAGCTTGCCTCCCTCTTCCCAGGTCTGTCTTTCTCCTGAAAAGTGTAAGCCAGCGTATTAATATTCCCCAGTTAGTTAAGTTAATGTCACCCAGGCTCTCCCCAAACTGGTCTCAGTCCCATATCCGCATTTATCATCCATAGATGTCCACTCAGATTAGGTTTCATCCTCGACCAGTCAGCCTATAAAAACGTACCTGCCCTGAGCTAGACGACTTATTTCTACCCTGCCCACCTCGCACGCTCCCAGGAAGGGGCAGGAAGGTCCCAGTTTTGAGGTCTCCCCGAACCTCAGAGCACGAGCGCAAACCACTACTGTCCGTTCGCAGCAATCAGCCCTTGCTGCTGAGGCGCAGGGCTCTGGTACCTGGTACCTTCTACTCACAGCACATCGTGCTCTTCTGTGCCTTCCAACAATGCGGGCAAATCCTAAAGACCAAATCACACCAAACATTCTTCTCTTCTGGCCATGACCAGCTTACTAGGCTTCAGTGATACAGTATTAACAAGCGAAGACTTTCTTTTCCACAGGCCTGGGCCGCCTTAGGATTCACCCCACTACTCAGGGCTCGCAACACTCCAGCACTGCTTGACGCTGATGGTGAAGTTTCAGGGAGGACTAGCCAACTTACCTGGCTACAGATCCGTAATCAGATGCGGACAGCTTTCCTGGTGGCAGATCTAAAACACCACAAAGGACACTCTCAATTAAGAGGCAAGAAATCAGAAATACTAAGTCAGCACTGCCCAGAGCTTCACCTACACCCTCCCTTTAACCCTGAGATTATCCCATTTCGCAGGGGAGGAGGTAACCAGTTTAAAGAGAAGTCAAACCTTGTTTGAAACTAGCCCCCGAGCCGTATACCAGACTATATGCACTGGGAGGCCAGCGTCAGTGTTCCTTTTCCTCCTTTTACGACCACCAAGACCACTTTGCAGATCCGATGGGAAAGGGAACCGGAGGGTCAGGCTGTCTTCAACATCTAACTTTACCTTCTCCAAAGCACAGCAACAACCTGGTGTCTTCAAATTCTTCAGAAGCAGATACTGCCAGCGACACTTGGGGGCAACCTGCAGAAAAAAGTGTGAAAGCTCTAAACCAACAAGTTGATCCAACGCACCCATCTTCCGTGGTAGTTTGTGCAAACACCCGGACTCACGCAGGCGGCTTCCAGCCCGGGTCCGGAGCCAGTTATAGGAAAGGCGAGTGGCAGCCGCAGGTACTGTGCCGACCTGTGCTGTCAAAGTCTCTCCAGGTTGCTCTCGCATGCAGTTGGAGATCCCATGGCCACAACCGGCCACAGCCCTTGGAAACATGCTGTACTGACCCCCCAGGCAGGTCCCAGAAACCTACCAGGTCCTGAGGTGGTTGTGTTCCTTCACAGTCCCGACCACACAATCCTCCCCAGAAAGCTCAACTTCAGGGTCATCCTGGAATCTTCATCTGACACAGCTATGATGAGAACACAGTTGTCCTGAATGACCTCGTTCCCTTCTTCTGATCTTCAGAATTAAAACGTTTGACTGGCTTTTGACCCTGGTACTGATGCCTTAAGCTTTTCATGGCAGTGGCGCAAACACGGTTAAGATCTGTGCCCCTCGCCACTACAGCTTCCCCGTGCACACGTCCAACCCACTCCCATCTCCCTGCCCCTTCATACTCCTTGGTCTCAGCAATCTTTAAAAAAAATTTTTTTTAAATGTTTTATTTATTTTTGATACAGAGAGAGACAGAGCACGAGAGGGGGAGGGGCAGAGAGAGAAGGAGACACAGAACCGGAAGCAGGCTCCAGGCTCTGAGCTAGCGGTCAGCACAGAGCCCGATGCAGGGCTTGAACCCACGAGCGTGAGATCTGACCTGAGCCGAAGTCGGAGGCCCAACCGACTGAGCCACCCAGGCGCCCCTAAAAAAATTTTTTAAGTGTTTATTTTTGATAGAACACGAGGGGAGAGGGGGAGAAGAGGGTGAGAGACAATCTGAAGCAGGCTCTGGGTTCTGAGCAGTCAGCACAGAGCCCAACGGAAGTCTCGAACCTGCAGACTATGAGATTATGACCCGAGAGGAAATCGGTCGCCCAACTGTGGAGCTACCCAGGAGCCCCTCAGCAATCTACTTTAGCAACTGTATGTCTACTAACAGAACATATCTATTGGCCTCTGGAAACCTGTCAGTTGTAATAAAGAACTCTACCTATACCTGAGAAATGGCGGATACAATGGGAATTGTCTTTTCCTGGTATGTTGCAGATCAGTTACAGCAAACCGAACAGCGACCGTCAAGGAAAACTGTCACTCTGGGCTCCTTTTTGACCACAGCAGCTATGTGGAAGCAGCTGCAGCTTCGATAAGGGCCACCCAAGTTGCTGTCCCAACCTCAGACGGAAATCCTGTGCACTACTGCGTAACTGTAACTCACCTACAGAGACAGGCCGGAGACCAAATAAGAACAGATATCCTATTAACAAGTCCCAATTACCACTTTATTTTGCTAGGTACCAGTGTTTCGTCCTATTTAATCTTTTTTTTTGTTTTGTTTTATTTATTTTTGAAAGAGAGAGAGACAGCGTGAGCAGGGGAGGGTCAGAGAGAGAGAGAGAGAGGGAGGGAGGGAGGGAGGGAGGGAGGGAGAGACACACAGAATCTGAAGACAGACTCCAGGCTCTGAGCTAGCCGTCTGCACGGAGCCTGACGCGCAGCTCGAACCCACAAACCACGAGATCATGACCTAAGCCAAAGCGAGACGTTCAAGCGACTGAGCCACCTAGGCGCCCCTCGTCTCGTTGAATCTTTACAATACCATTTTATCATCCGTTTTACGGAAAGGTTTAAACTAAGCCACTTACTGAAAGTCAATCACTGCAGAAAGCCACAAAAGTGGGATTCAATATAGGATCTAAAGGATTCGACCTCCAGAAACCCTTTGACCCACCTACATGAATTCCTTAACTTGTTGTGCAGCCAGGCAACAGGAAAAGTCACTTCCCCAAGATCACCCAATAGGTAGCTTTAACAGGCCGATTCAGTATCCGACCTCGCTGACACCACCACGCCGCGTCTAATTAATTCACTATAGGCCCAGGGCTGCTCTGCACCCCGCCGTCTGTCCGCGTTACTCACCCGTCACACCGGAGCGGAGGGATGCGCGGGCCGAGGCGGGAGCAGGCGCGGCCCTCCCGGGGTCTGGCCCCTCGCATCGCGCATGCGGCCGACCAGGCCTTCCGGACCTCGGTCCCAGCAGGCCGGGAGGCCCGGCAACCGCGTGCCGCGCTCAACATCCCTCAGCCTTGGTTGGCAGCCCGGGCGAGTGAGGGGCCGGCGGCAGCAAAGCTAAGGTAGGGCAGGTGCGAGGATGCGCGTGACTTGCAGCAGGTCTGAGACAAGCGCCTACGAAGCCATACCCTCTCGGCGACTAGGAAAAAGGACGTCGGCGAGGTAGAGAGGGTTTTTATAGGCCTCGCCCTAGGCGGCCGCGCGGGACCGCCGCAGAAACGCGCCCGCGCAGACCTCTGGGAGTTGTAGTCCGCCTGCCTCTGGCGCCGGAGGCGGTGCAGGCTCTGAGCTCTAAACGGGTGCGGACTTGAGCTGTCTTCTCGCTGGGAGGAGCGCAACCTTCCGCCCGAGTTCTGCACTCGCTGAATATCTGGGACTCGGCACTGGGCTCACAAATGAAGCCGACTCGCCAAAGCCCGCTGAAGCTCAGTCAGACTTCCAAAGTCGGGAAATGAGGCTGAGTCAGGGCTCCGCGGGGGACCGGCGGGGGGAGCCGCCACCGAGTGGGCGTGGGGAGGCGCTCTGCGAGCTCTTCTGGAAGCGCGGCTCTGGGGTAGGACTTCTCAGCAAGAATGACGCCACCGATTACTCAGAAGATGAATGCATTATTTGTTCATCTTCCTGCTAGTAGATAGTAACTTTGCTGAGCACTTAGATTATGCTCGATTATCTCAGCTAGTTTCCCTAACAACTCTGTGTATAGGTTTACAGTTATGCCCTATTTACAGATCAGAAAACTGAGGGATGCATCATCCCGCAGGTAACGAGGGAAGGCCCGGAATCCACGAGTCCACCGCAGAGACCGCGCTGAGAACCACGGTGCCATGTACATGTTTTGTCCATGGAATAAATAAGCGTCAATGTAAGAACAAGTAGTTGTCAAGAATTAAATATCTACTCTGTGCTTAATCTATACATTAATCTTTATCCTTAATATACTCATTAAAAAGTAGGTACTACTATTGTTCTCATTTAATAGAGAAAACAATATACTGTGAGGGGCCAATAAACTTTCTGGTGACTTCCAGATGAGTTAATGAGTTTCTCCAGCCTTACTTTTCTCCTGAGCTCCAGACCTTATGTCCCGCAGCACTTGGCTATCTAATAAATAGGCTTCTCAGAACACAACCTTTCCTCCGTCACACCTGCTCTTCCCAATCTCAGTAAATGCTTGGAGTGATCCTGGATTTCTCTTACTCTAACCTCCCACTTACAATCCATCAGCAAATCCTCCGTTCCCCACCTTGCAGATGCGGCAGGAATCTGACCATTTCTTACCATCTCCACTGACGCCATCATTGCTGACCCACAGTCACAGCAGCCTAATGAGTCTCCCTGATTCTGCCATCTTCCCCTATAGTCTGGTCTCAACACCCCCCCCACTGGTGTTTAAAGAACAAAAGGTTTTAATTTTGATGAAGTCCAGTACGTCCGTTTTCTTTTATGCTTTTTGCTTTTTGTGTCCTATTTTAAAAATCTTTGCCTACCTGGAAAGCGCTAAAGATTTTCCCCTGTGTTTTCATCCAGAAGGTTAAGAGTTTTAGCTCTTACAGTTAGATCTATGATTCCTTTCATAGATAATTTTTGTGTATGGCGTAAGAGTCAGTTTGCTTATTTACTGCATATGACTCTCCAATTGTTTCATCTTCATTTGTTGAAAAAGATTATCCAGGGGCACCTGGGTGGCTCAGTCGGTTAAGCAACCCACTTTGGCTCGGGTCCTGATCTCACGGTTCATGGGTTCGAGTCCCATGTTGGGCTCTGTGCTGACAGCTCAGAGCCTGGAGCCTGCTTCGGATTCTGTGTCTCCCTCTCTATCTCTGCCCCTCCCCTGATCACACTGTCTCTCTCTCTGTCTCTCAAATAATAAATAAATGTTAAAAATTTTTTAAAAAAAAGAAAAAGATTATCCATCTAATTGCTTTGACACCTTTGTAAAAATCAATTAACTGTATGTGTAGGTCTGTTTCTCAGTACTACACTGTCTTGGTTACTGTAGCTTTTTAATAAGTTTTGAAATAGAGTACTATATGTCATCCAACTTTGTTGTTTTTCAAAATTGTTTTAGCTGTTCAGTCTTTTCCATTTCCATATAAGTTTTGGTATTGGCTAATTTTGAATTTTTTTATGTTTATTTTTCAGAGAGAGCATTCACGTACATGGGAGAAGGGCAGAGAGGGAGGGAGACAGATTTGAAGTGGGCTCTGTGTTGACAGCAGAGAGCATCATACGGGGCTTGAACAGACCATGACCGGAGCCCCTAATTTGTATTTTTTAAAAACCCTACAGGCTGGGGGGTGCCTGGGTGGCTCAGGCGGTTGAGGATTGGATCCCTGATTTTTGGCTTAGGTCATGGTACCAGTCATGGGATCAAGCTCAAAGTCAGGCTCTGTGCTGAGTGTGGAGCCTGCTTAAGATTTTCTCTCTCTCTCTCTCTCCCTCCTTCTCTCCCCCCCCCCCACCTTCCCTCCCTCTATCCCTCTACTCCTCTTGCATGCTCTTCTCTAAAATATAAAAATAAAAAATAAAAGCCTACTGGGATTTGGTTGGAACTGCATTGAATCTGTAGACTTAATTTGGGAAGACCTGACAACAATCTTTTCTTATTTTAATATTTATTGGGGCACCTGGGGGGCTCAGTTGGTTGAGTGAACGACCGGCTCAGGTCATGATCTCGTGGTTCGTGGGTTTGAGCCCCGCATCAGCCTCTGTGCTAACAGCTCAGAGCCTGGAACCTGCTTCTGATTCTGTGTCTCTCTCTCTGCTCTTCCCCCACTCCTGCTCTCTCTCTCTCTCTCTCTAAATTAAATTAGCATAAAAAAGTTATTTTAATTTTTATTTATTTTTGGGAGGGTACAACCAGGAAGGGGCAGAGAGAGGGAGACAGAGGATCCAAAGTGGGCTCTGCGCCAACAGGCTGACAGCAGCGAGCCTGATGTGGGGCTTGAACTCATGAACAATGACCTGAACTGAAGTCAGACACTCAACTGACTGAGCCACTCAGGTGCCCCTGAGAACAATCTTGAGTCCTCTTATCCATGAGGATGGTACATCTCTCCATTTATTTAAGTCATCTTGAATTTTTCTCAAAACTACTTTATAATTTTCAGTGTACAGATCTTCTTTTGTCAAATTTATCCCTCAGTTTTTTGTATTTCTGATGGCATGGTAAAGGGTATTTTTGTCAATTTCAAATTCTAAATGGTCATTGTTAGTATACAGAATTAATTTTTACATATTAACTTATTCCTTACTAAGCTCATGTATTCGTTTTAGCAGCTCTTTTGCAAGTTCCTTAAGATTTTTCACATGTCTGTGAATAAAGACAGGTTTACTTCTTCCTTTCCAGTCTGGATGCCTTTTCATTCTTTTTCTTGTCTTTTAATATTGATTAGGACCTCCAGTACAACATTGCATTAATAACTTATATTTCATCAAAATTAAAACTCTCCGGGCGGGGTGGGAGGGCACCTGAGTGGCTCAGTTGGTTGAGTGTCCGACTTTGGCTCAGATCATGATCTCATGGTTCAGGGGCTTGAGCCCCACGTCGGCCTCTGTGCAGAGTTTGCTTTGGGTTGTCCATCTCATTCTCTCTCTGCCCCTCCCCTCTCTCTCTCAAAAAAATAAACATTTTATAAAAGTAGCTCTCCGGGGGGCGGGGAGGACAGTTAGGAGAGGATAACTTAAAAGGGACATGGGGAAACTTTTTGGCATGATACATGGTTGTGGTCATTGTTTGATGGATGTACAAGTCCATCAAAACTCATCACATTGTACATGATCACGTGTACAGTTTACTGTGTGTCAATTATGCCTCAATAAATATATAAAAATAAAAACCATAACCAAGAAAAAATTTATGTCATATTATTCACCTGCTCAAAAATCTCCACTGATTTTGCAACACATTTGGAATAAAAGCTGAAGTCCCACGATGGCCTCTGAAGCCGCATGATTTGGTTCCTCTTCCCCTCTGCCCGCATCACCCACCACCTGCTCCCTCGTTCATTCTGCTCCCTCTTCTCAGCCTCTCTGCTCTGCTTGTAGCACCCTTGCCTGATCCCACCCCAGGGCCTTTGCTCTTGCTGTTTTCCTGCCTGGAACTATCCTCTCCGGATATCAGAGACAACACACTACTCGCTCCTTCACGTTATGTACCCTCGTCAGAACACCCTATCTGGATAGAGCATCCTGCCACCCTTTGAGCCATTGTCCTGCTTGATTGTTAGTTACAGCACTTGCTGCTTCTTGACATCACATTACACATGGATTTATTTTCTGTCTTCGCCATTACAATGTGAGCTCCCAATAACAGGAATTGTATCTTTTTATCTTCACTGCTGTGTAAGGGCCCGGTTTTTATAGGAGACAGCACTTTTTGAAGCAATTACTAAGTTGGGGCGCCTGGGGGGCTCAGTCAGTTGAGTGTCCAACTTTGGCTCAGGTCATGATCTCCCAGTCTGTGGGTTTGAGCCCCGCATCAGGCTCTGTGCTGACAGCTCGGAGCCTGGAGCCTGCTTTGGATTCTGTCTCCCTCTCTCTGCCCCTCCCCCACTCACTCTCTGTCTCTCTCTCTCTCTCTCTCTCTCTCTCTCAAAAAAAAAAACCCAAAGACATAAAAAAATTTTTTTAAAGAAACAATTACTAAGGAAATGAATGAATTAATTAATAAAATGTGGCCAAGGCCACATAGCTAGTAAGTGGCAGTTGGAACTAAAACCTAGATGTCCCTAATGTAAGTGTGCACAACTCACGTGCTGTGCTACACAGGTCCTCCTAACTGCTTTGAGAGGTGGGCACCAGGATTTGCCTTACTTCGCAGAAGGGGAAGCAGGGTTGGGGGGATGTCACTTTCCTCACCCTAATCACATTGTGAGTCTACGGCAAGGTCAGCTGACATCTGGACTCTGGTGCTAGGTGCAGAGGGCAGGCACATGACCCTAGCCCGCAGCAAGAGTGTCCAGGAGAGGAAGTTCAAAGAGACTAGTGCTGACAGTGCACTGCCCACGTGTGCTAACCACAAAGGCTTCTGGGAATGTTGGGTTCAAATTGCATTTCACGCTGTTTCATGCCTCTCTGTCTTTGCCCAGATGCCCCCGCCTGGAGTGCCCTTCCTCTTTGACCTCCCCAGCTCCTATGTGTCCTTGGAGACTCAGCTTCAGCATCACCTCCTGCACAAGTCTTCTCTGACCCTGTAGCTCCCTGAGCCCTACTGTGGGATTTGACCAACTGGATTAATGAATAAATAGTACTTTCCCACTTTTATTCATTCATTCAACCATAAATATTTACTGAGTTCCTGTTTTGTGCTGCGCTCTGAGGAGACAATCAGAGATCACTGACCTCAAGTAACCTAGGAGGGAGACAGCGCAGTGGACAAAAGTTCATGTGACCTCACTGGCTAGTCGGTAAGAGGCTTCTGGAGGACAGGGATCTAGTCTAAGGTATGAAGTAGGAGTTAGCTCTTCGAAGAGAGAGGAGTGTTCCTGGCAGAGGGTTGACGAGAGGTAAGATGTTTAGAATGGCTGCAGCTCAGAGTACCAGTGGTGGGTAAAGAAGAGGCTAAGAGCTGGGGGGACTGGGTGGCTCAGTCGGCATAAATTTTCAGGCTCTTGGTTTCAGTTCAGGTCATGATCTTATGGTTCCTGGGTCCAGGTTCTGCATGGTCAGCACAGAGCCTGCTTGGGATTGTCTCTGGCCCTCTCTCTCTCTGCCTCTCCCCCACTCTCTCAAGCATATGTGCATGCATATATGTGGTGGGGGGCGCTCTACGTCAAAATAAATAAGCTTTGAAAAAGGAGAAGGAAGAGGAGGAGAGAGGTGGGAGGAAGAGGAGAGGGAGGGAAAAGGAGGGGGAGGAGAGAGGGGAATAGGAGGCTGGCGCATCCCCAGGGACCTGACACAAAAAACATTTTTCCAGCTGAACAGAGGCAGGGAGAATATCTCGATGGAGGAACAGTGGAGCAGGTGGGAGTGGGGCAGACTCTTGGTTTGAGCAAACCTGGCCGGAAGGATTCCTTCTCCAAACACACACCCTTCCTGAGGCTCCTCTCTCTCTCCTACTCCTAGAGGTAGGGAAGGAGCAGAGACACGGCCCGCTTCAGGCTCTACCACGCAGGTGACCAATGACTGAGACCAATGACTGGAGACCCCTCAAAATGGCTCCTTACTGATTTGTTAGAAGTTAGCCAGAAGAGGGGCACCTGGCTGCTCAGCTGGTAGTACATGTGACTCTTGATCTCAGGGCTGTGAGTTGTGAGTTCAAGTCTCATGCTGGGTGTAGAGATTACTTACACACACACACACACACACACACACACACACACAACCTTAAAAAAAAAGTTAGCCAGAAGAAAACTTGGGCTTTCCTAGATCCAGCCAGCAACAGAAATAGCAAATAAGGCTTTGCCCTTGGGTAAACTTGGCAGCTAGTCTGTATTCCTTGCGGAGTGACCTTGGATTATTTAACCTCTCTGAGCCTCAGTTTCTTCATCTGTGGAAATTAGCAGAATAACACCTAACTCACAAGGTGAGAAGGAAATATGATATGATTATTTGCAACACTGAGGATTTCCCCTTATCACCAATTTGCCAAAACAAGCTCAACTGGTAAAATCCACCCACAGTGGGACAGTGGGATTAAACCAATAGACAAACTGTTTGAGTCCTGCCAGAACTTGAGCCTTGATACCCTGGGTTTCCAGAAGACCTGACCAGAGAGTGTAGAGTGAATTCTGGAAGCAGCTGTCTCTGCCTTACCCTTGCCACTAGGACCTGACCACTGTGCCCTGGTAACTCCTGGTACCTGATTTGCAGTCCCCTTTTGTGGCATCAAGCGGGTAATAAAGATCAAGATGAACTGAGAGATGTGAGTCTCAGCTGTGCCCTGACAAGCCTCAGTCTCCTCAGCTCTAAAATGGACACACAGCGGCCCTCTCAAAGCTGTTGCCCACAGAGTGTGAAGTACTGACCATCTGGCCTCATAAATGTTGTCATGGCCCCAGGCCAGCTCAACACCCTCTGGAATCCCATTTGTCTGTCTGTCCTGCCTCCTCTACCAGCTCTGTCCAAGTTTCTCTCTGGGCCCTAAGACCCAGCCCAGTCAGGTGCTGAGGATGCAATAGGGGTTGTTAAACACTGAACCTGACCGTGGAACAGGAGGCTCTAGGCCAAGGCCAATGGGGCTCTGGAAAGGAGCACCCGGGCGGGGAAGGGGCATCTATAAACTATCAACTTTCTAGAGTGGCGTCTCCAGGTCCAGCAGCAGGGGCCCAGCCGGGGAACTGCCTGGAGAGTGGGGCTGGAGAGAGAAGCCAGCATGGCAGCAGCGGCGACTGAGTGAGGTGGACACGTACGCTCTGGGGTGTTAATCTCCGGCCAGTGCACATCAGGTTCTCATTCCCCCCGCTCTTCCTCCACACTGCTTCCTTTCATCGCTCATCCTGCGAAGTAGGGGTTATTATCCCCATTTTGGAAGACGAAACTGGGGCTCAGAGAGGTGAGCACGTGCTCGGGTGCCTCGGCAGCCCGGCCCCCTGGGTAGGTCCCCAGCACAATGCCTCCCCACCCCACCCGCAGCGGTCCGGTGTCCCCCGCCGCTGGGGCCCAGGGGGCGGCGCCAGCCTGCAGGCCGCGGGGCGGGGCGAGGCCGG
>NC_043707.1:120918561-120924112 GCF_006229205.1 Suricata suricatta | reverse complement strand
GAGGCCGGGCGGCTGGCCTCCGGCTGCGGACCGGGTGGCAGGGCGGCGGGAAGCGGGCCATGGAGGTACTGGACTGCCGCTACCAGTTCCGGATCGCGCTGCTGGGGGACGCGGCCGTGGGCAAGACGTCGCTGTTGCGGCGCTACGTGGCGGGAGCTCCCGGGGCCCCGGAGCCGGAGCCCGAGTCCGAGCGGGAGCCCACGGTGGGCGTCGAGTTCTACAGCCGCAAGCTGCAGCTGCGGGCCGGGCCGCGCGTCAAGCTGCAACTCTGGGACACCGCGGGCCACGAACGCTTCAGGTGCAGGCGGGACGGGGGTGAGGGACCCGGGGGTGGTCAGTGCCCCCGCCCTCCATGGCTACCCCCCAGCGGAGCGGACCTGAGAGCCCCAGGTACAGGTCTGGAGAATGCCCTGGTCTCCGGTCCTTCACTTGGAGTCCTTCCACAAATGCAGCCAGTGGCCTGAGACCAGGACACTGGGAGGGCAGAAGGGCCCTGCTCTGGAAACCTGGAGGGATGGGTGACCCAACTCCTGAGCCAGCCCACAGAGCAGATCGGGAGGTGTCAGGGAGCCATTAAAGGAAGAGATTTGGATGGGCCTGGAAGGATGCATAGGAGTTTGCCAGGCAGAGAACGGGAAGCAAAGAGCTGCAATCAGGAAAACATCAGGTTTCCTCCAGGAATGTTGGAATGAGGTCCCGAGAGCATGGGACTTGAAGTTGCTCCCTAGCTGAGGGGCGTAGACCCTCTCTGAGGAGGCATGGACGCCAGGAACAGAGAGAGCAGAGAAGCACAGAGCCGTGTGAAATGAGCTATGGGCCTGTGGGGCAGCCAGTGGCCCCAAGGGAAGGCCTGTCTTTCTGGGTTGGAGGGTTTTAAGGCATAAACCTCTCCCAGCTCACACCCCTTCTTTCAGGTGCATTACCAGGTCCTTTTACCGGAATGTGGTAGGTGTCCTACTGGTCTTTGATGTGACAAACAGGAAGTCCTTTGAACATATCTGCGACTGGCACCAAGAGGTCATGGCCACTCAGGGCCCAGACAAGGTGATCTTCTTATTGGTTGGCCACAAGAGTGACCTGCAGAGCACCCGTGTTGTTTCGGCCCAAGAAGCGGAGGAGCTGGCTGCCTCCCTGGGCATGGCCTTCATGGAGACCTCAGCCAAAAAGAACTGCAATGTGGACCTGGCCTTCAACACCCTTGCTGATGCCATCCAACAGGCTCTGGAGCAGGGGGACATCAAGCTGGAGGAGGACTGGGGGGGTGTCCGGCTCATCCACAAGAACCAAGTCCCCAAGAACCCCCACAGGAAGCAGCCCCCAGGCCCATGTCAGTGTTGACTCTGGGAGGGAAAGGGTTAAAGCACTGCCAACCTCAGAAGTGCTGCTGGAATGGGGAGTGGCAGGACCTTTCTGGAGAGCAAATGGCAGGATGTGTCCAAAGCGTTAATATAAAAAGTATCCTAGCAGTCATGCCTCCTGGATTTTGGGGTCTCAGACTTTCCTCCAGAAAGATCTAAGATCCTTTAGCCTGTTTCCTCAGTTGTCAGTGGGGCTCATAAAAGACCCCCATCCCCACCGGGGGATTTGGGGCGGGGGGTGGGGGTGGGGGGCACGAATGAGACAATGGACTCCGGAACTTGCTCAGCCGAGCCAGCCATCCGGGAAGAACTGAAAGACCAGCACTGTCCTCATTGCTCTTTCCCCGCTTTGACAGTTCTGGCAGCGTCTCTGAGCTCGGACGCTGAGACGCACCGAGTCTGGACGCTGCTGCACAGCAAGGACTGGGCGGGGAATCTCAGGGCAGGCCTACCTCGGAGCCCCCTAAGGTCCTCAGGCTCAGATGAGTCTTAAGTGTGTGCCCTGAAACTCAGGGTGGCTGCCCAGAGCCCCTACCCCAAGGCCAGGTGCCTGATCTGATCTGGGACGTGGGGATGAACACGAGGGAACAGCACCAGGGTTAGACACACAGTGGACACTCTGATTAGCAACCAAGTTGTCCCTTTAGCAACCCACAGCCTCCTATCCCCACCAGTATGTCCCTGGGAGGGCTGTGATGGTGTTGATGGTGGGGTCACAGCACCCTCTGGGAACTGCCTACCCCTGGGAGGGGGCGTGTTTAAAAGCCTGGCTTTCTTACTCAGTCTTCATGGGGCTGAGGCCATTGTTCTTACAACATCACAGCTAAATTCTGCCTCTGCTCAGTCTCACTTGCTTCCCTTTTTTCCTGAAGCAGGTGTTGATTTCCAGAATCCCCTAATCGATGTCTGCTCACTTATCCTCATCTCAGACATTGCCTCCTGGAGAAATGGGGACTGCTAGGCAGAAAAATGTCTTGGGGGCAATCTGGGAAGGCTTCCTGGAGGTGGTGTTTATGTTGGTAAGACTCTCAGCAGGTGTGAGGCACCTGGGTGGCTCAGTTTGTAAAGCATCCAACTCTTGATCTCAGGTCATGATCTCAGAGTCTGTGAGTTGGAGCTGGCATGGCATCAGACTGTACTGGTGGCTGGAAGCCTGCTTGGGATTCTCTCTCCCCCTCTCGCTGCCTCTCCCCCACTATCACGTTTTCTCTCTCTCTTCCCCCCCAAAATAAATAAATAAAAAAGAAGAACCAGCAGGTATATGAGGGGTGTCATTGTGCCAGTGGGCACAGGAATGGCATGGACAGTTGTCACAGCAAAAGAGCACAACCACTTAATTCACAACTTACTGAGTCTCAGATTCCTCCTCAGTATTAATCCCTTCTTCCAAGGGCTCTTGGGAGGATTCCAGTCGGGTGGGTTTCTTAGCTTCCTCCTCACAGGGTGGGCCTCACTGTGCACTGCCTCTTCTTTTATTTATTTATTTTTAGGTTTATTTACTTTGAGAGTCAGACGATATCAAGAGTCAGACGCTCAACCAACCGAGTTACCCAGGCGCCCGAGCATCACCTCTTAACCACAACGTCATCCCAGCTGCCAAAACGAGGCCCGGCTTTGGAGTCGAGCCTGGTCTGCCTCCAGCTCCGCTGTGCGTCACTGGGAGGCCGGGAATGCGCTCCATCTCTGCCTCTGCCTGGTGGACTCCTCTGGAAAATGATAGTAATACCTAACTCACAGGATTTTAGGAAGGATTAGAGGAGAAATCAAAGGCAGTGCTGGCCACACAGTAGGGGTTCACAAAACGGAAGTCCCCTTCTTCCCCTCAGCCTTTTGCTACTAATCACTGTAAGAAAACAGAGACTACCAAAGTAAACACTTGCAGGGAAATAACAAGGGTTCCAGACCCAACCAAAGTTCTTGAAGATCCTGCCTGCACCCCCACCCCACTCTCCACCTCCACCCCTGATGTGAACTGGACTCTGCTTCCTTATTACGGGTAAAGATCCAGAATCATCCCTCCCAGTCTATCCCTAGCTTAACCTGAAAAAACAGACGTCCCTCTCCAAAGCAGCACCCTGGCCAAACCCTCCGGCCACAGCAGCTTTGGCAGGGTCAAGCTCCCAGGCCTGGATCCATGCTTTGGCCCTTTAGGAGGCACAGAGCCAAAGTCTGGCACCTGTGGGCCCTTTCTGAAGACGCTGCCTACCCTGGGTCTGACACCCAGCGGGTGAGGGAAGACCCCATCCTGCTCTCCACACACAAGGTGGAACTGAAGATGTCGGGCTGGGAGGTCAGCCTCTCTACCTCCCGGCCTCAGTCTTCATGGTAAAATGAGAAGAATTCCTTCCTCACAGGTTTGTTAGAGGATTAAATATGATAACATATTTATCATGTTTAAGCACCCAATAAGTGTGAAGTGCCTTCTGCTAACAAGCTCCCTTTGGGTCTTTCATGTGCCTGCCCCTTGTCTGGAATGTTCTTTCTCCATCTCTGTCAAGACTGTTCATCCTTCAAGGTTTGGCCCAATCTAATGTATCAATTCCTTCTCTGGGCCTTTAGGGCACCTGAGTGGCTACCTTCTTTGAGATTTCAGGCTCTGCTGTCTCTTGTCATTTTGCTCCACTAGACTGTAGCACTTCAAGGCCAGGGTTTCCATGAGAAGGAATGACAATGGGCCAAGAGCACAGGTCGGAGTCCTGGCCTTGCCAGTGACCTCAGCCAGGTCATAACGACCTCTCCAGAGCTTGATGTTCTTACCCGTAAACTAAGGGGGCTGCACTGGGTGATGCTAGGCCTTTTCTAACCACAGGTAACTGTGAGGCTTCAGTCCAGCTCTGGCCTCCTCCCTGCTTCACCTCATTGAGGCCAAGGGGCCTTTCCAGGATGGCTTTCTGGTCCCAGATGGTTCCTTCTGTGTCTTCAAGATTCACTCCTGTTGTTGCAGCCACCCCCTCCCTCTCTCTTTTAATACTTTCTCAGAAAAACCTCACATGCCAAATCCTTTACTTTTAGTCCAAATTAACAGCAGCAACTTCCTGGCTGGACCCCTCCCACCTGCCTCCATTCTCCACACAGGCAGCCAGAGCAAGGCTTTTCACGTGCAAACACAATCACATCAGTCTTGCCCTAAACCTCCACAGCTTTCAAACTTTTTGTTTATATGTTTGCTTTTAGCATCAGAATCCTCTTCTCTATTAGTGCTAAAAATGTCTCACAATTAGGAAAAGGTATTGGTCAGGCTGAAGGCGGGTGGGAAGCCCTAGGGAAGGCTGGTCTGCTGGGCCACCAACACTACACCCTCCATTCCTATAAGACAGACAGACAGACACATAGACACAGCAGCCTCTGAAGACTTTGCCACTATTCCCTGCAAGCTGTCCACCTCTCAAGCTTACTTGCTGCTCATCTCTGGACATCCCTTCCCAGTGCTACACCTTGTGCTTGAGCCACATGATGCACTGACCTCTTTACACCTCTGGGCCTTTGCATATGCTGTCCTTAGTCACCCCCATCTTGTCTCCATAAGTCCAAAGGAGAAAGGGCAACGTTAAGAGTGCAAGCTCCAGGAGGCACCTGCGGGGCTCAGTTGGTTAAGGGTCCGACTTCGGCTCAGATCATGATCTCACGGTTTGTGGGTTTGAGCCCCGCATCGGGCTCTGTGCTGACAGTTTGGATTCTGCTTCGGATTCTGTGTCTCCCTCTCTCTCTGCCCCTCCCACACTCATGCTCTGTTTCTGTCCTCAATAATAAATAAACATTAAAAAAAAAAAAAGCACAGGCTCTGGAAGTCAGATGGACTTGGCTAAAGCCTAGGCACCAACACAAGCTGTGTGACTTTGAGTAAGTTAAACTCTTAAGTCTCAGTTTCCTCCTGGGAACATGGGATTAGGTAAGATAATACAATGACACTGTGTGACACAGGCCAGGCACCTTCTTCCTTCTTCAGACTTGTTGGGAAAACAAATGCACTTATCTATGGAAAGTGCTTCGCACGGCAGGAGACACCTGTAAGCACCTACAAGGCCCCTCTACAAGGACGCGGGAGTCCACTGGCCCTGCTGCCCCAAGCTCCTCACCGCTGGGCGAGGCGCTGGCAATCTGGACACGGCGACGAGGAAGAGGGCCTCGCACCAGGGTGGGGCTGAGCTGCACTAAGGTCGGCCACACCAAGCCAGAAGATGCCTCACAGGTCC
>NC_043707.1:120865190-120918461 GCF_006229205.1 Suricata suricatta | reverse complement strand
CCCCCCCCCCCCCCCCCCCCCCCCCCCCCCCCCGGCTATTTGTACTCCACCGCTGGCCAGGGTGAGGTCTTAAAACTGCAAACCTGGGGGCGCCTGGGTGGCTCAGTCGGTTAAGCCTCCGGCTTCGGCTCAGGTCAGATCTCACGTTCGTGGGTTCGAGCCCCACGTCAGGCTCTGTGCTGACGGCTCAGAGCCTGGAGCCTGCTTCCAGTTCTGTGTCTCCTTCTCTCCCTGACCCTCCCCCTCTCATGCTCTGTCTCTCCTGTATCAAAAATTGATAAAAAAAAAAAATTAAAAAAAAGTTAAAAAAAAAAAAAACCTGCAAACCTGATGAAAATCCTTCAGTGGCTCCTGTTACCTTTTGGGTAAAGCACACTCTTGCTGGGGCCTACGAGGCACTGCGTGAGCTGGCCTGACTCACCTCACTCAAGGCACTGCCTCGGGGGCTGGCTTCCAGGCAGTTCTCTCTCCCCAGAAGAGATCTCCTCCCTTTCACGTGAGTCACTCAACTCAGCCGGTCAGACCCCACAGCCCCCAGTCCTGCGAAGCTCTCTTTTGCAGCCCTAGGCAGAGAGGCAGTTTTACACCTACCCTGTGGCAGGACTGCAGGCCCAGGCCCAGCTTATAAATACTTTCTGAATGAACCAGCCCCTCCACACAGATAGGACAAGGCTCAAGATGGATGAAGCCACTTACCTGTCAACACAGCTGATCAGGAATTGAGACCTTTTGACTCTCCCCCAGCTCCTTCCATTAAACTGCCCCGATTCCTTTGTCCCTTTCTGTCCTTAATGAAGGTTTCAAAACTAATTCTGGATTCCTTCTTGGTTGTCAAGGTCAGTGACTATCAGAACTCAGCGAGAAGGCCTTTTGCTGTTTGATATCACCAACTGAACATCCTTTGAGAGTGTCACCCAGTGGCATTGGGAGGTTCTGGAAAAAGTGAAACTCTTCGACATCCTCTTCCTGGTGGTAGGCTGAAGTGACCTGGTGCCCGAGCACCAGGTGATGCCGGAGGAAGAGAAGCTGGCTGCCTCTTTGGGTGCTCACTATGTTGAGACCTTCGCCAAGAGCAACAGGAACATCAGCACGGCCTATGAGCTGCTCGCTTAAGAGATCTACGAGGCCTGAAGAGAGGGGGTATGGGACCGAATTCCAACTGGGAGGGAATGAAAAGCAGGGTCCCATCTCAGGGCAAGCTTCAAGGCAGAGGAGAAAAGCAGGGCAAGGTGGGTATACCCATGCTGGTGCTCCCTGGATGGAACAGCCACGCCCCCTGAAGCCCAAGGAACCCTCACAATACACAAGGGCTATGCTGGGCTCAGAACAGGGCGATACTATGTACCACTGAAGGTCATGAGCCTGAGGTCTTAAGGAGCCTGGTTTCCTCTGCATGATGTTGAAAATATAGGAGTCAGGGATATCAACATCTAAGAACAGACAGGCACCTGCACAGATGGGCCTTTTCCCAAGCTACTGCCATCCTTTCTTAGGGCCAAGGATGAACTCCAGAAGTTCTAGAAGAGCAGATCAAAAAAGGCTTTGCCCAAACTCCTCAGATTAGGGCTCAGGAGAGAAGATCACCCTGCCCCATTCTTATGGCAGAGAAACTGGACTCAAACTCCTACTGCTGGCATGGTCTTCCTTGGAGTAAAAGAACAGAAACATTCCTGGTTTTCCTCGTCACAGCAATGAACAATGGTGCTGCCACCTGCTGACAGAGCGCTCCCTCCAGCCTTGCTGTCCTCTCCACTCCCTCTGGCCTTCCAAAGGCTGTAAGCCATGTCTACCCTGGGCCTTTCAATTAATAACTTCTTTATTCTGGAAAAGCAAATGAAAGTCATATTCATATAAACACTGACATTACAAAGTACAGGGGAAAGGGGAAGGGAGAAGGAAGCAAAAACCTCTACAAATCCTGCTAACACTGTCTCACCAAACAAGACCATAATGCTTTGTCTCATATGCAATCACTTATATAATAAACCACAAATAAAATCTTCTCTGGAAGATACATCGTTCCTCTCTGAGACGGCAGGGAAAAGGGACTGGAAGTTGGGGTAGGAGGCTTTATTCTTTTGGCAGATCCTCTCAGTCATTATAGATATTGCTGCACTGTTAATAAAAAATATATGCTTCTCTGTAAAGCATTAAAAAAAAAATCCAAGGATGAGATGGCTGAGGTCTCAGCTCAAGTATCTCCAAACACATTGTTGTCCATTCCCTGACCTTTCCGTGTGTTATTTCTTGGTTGTTTTCCGGATCAATGCCATTCTCTGAAAGGAGAGCGAAATAACCAGTAACACAGGTTAGAGCCAGGAACTGTCCGAGTCACCCCTGCGTGGCACGGTCAATACCACAAGCTGGAGCCCTGAGAGATGTCTGGACAGGCCAGTGGATCCATTCTGTTGACCAAAAGACGCAAACTGCTGTAGCTTAGCAGGATGGCAAGAAAGTTAAAAACAGAAGGTGACGGCTCTTGCCTTTTGGGGACTTAGGGGACAGGTCACCAAAGCGTGTTTTCTAGACCATCTCTGAGGATTCTAGACCCCAATCTCTATGAGGATGAAGAAAATAGGGAAGGGGACTGTTTTGAGACTGTTGCCACACATAAAAGGGAGCTGACGTCTCACTCTTGATGACCTACAATGGAGGAAATTGACACTAACAACGTCCACCACAGCCTGTCAGGGAGACATTCAGGTTACAGGTTTCAAATTTTACTATTTCCAGTCATTGGCCAAATTACTGATTGGCTTTGCTTACCCTTTGACCAAGAGATTGTCCTAATATTATGATACTTGCTGAGAGCGAGAGAGGGAAGGAGGGAGATAGAGCTGAAAAATGGGTAATTTAGAAACAGAGCCAAAATGACCATCCCTTGTCTGAAGGACTCCCTTTGGAGGGATACTGTGATTCTTCAATTCAAGCTAGCAGTGTTTCCGTGTAAGGCTTCCTCTGTGAGGAAGAGATCCCAGGATATGGAAAAGCCAGAGACACTCAGCTAGAACCACCCAACTGTGCCCATCAAGCTTAGAAAGAGCTCACTTTTGAAATCAGAGTAGCCAGCTAATTTGAGATGTTGTCAGGAGGAAGCCATCATTGCTCTCAGACTGCCCAATGACAGGGACAACTTGTTCACAGCAGAAGTGGAGCTAGTTCTCATACTGACCCCTCAGTTCTGCAGTCAGAGGGACAGAGAACAAAGGTGAGGCTGGGACACAGGCCAGAATGCCTAGCACAGCAGCCTGGGTGTGACCCTCCCACACAAGTATGGCTCATCTCTCCTTTCTTTAAAGTGCCCTCTAGTCAGAGGGCCACATAGGACATTCTGACAGCAAAGTGCAGAGGGGTTTCATTAGGGAGACATGGAGGGGCGAGTTCTGTCCATATTAGAAGAATCTATATTCAACAGGTTTAAGTAGTGCCCGTCAGGGCTGAGAGAAAAAACTGAGGCCACATGTGGGAACAGCAAAGTGCCACAGATGCATCTCACTGTTCTCCCAGGAGCCCTGCTGCCTCTTGCCCTCTCTGATCTCTGGTCCAGCGAGTGGAGCTTACTCTGTGGGAGAAGTGACAACTGCCGTGACAGTAGCTGTCACGCTGCCTCGCTCCCTCAGACAGCTCAGAGGTCAGCTGTGGCACCCTTCGGGGTTCTGGCGGCTCCTCACCTGTTTGTGAGCCTCTGTGGTGCAGGCCTTTTTGTAGGGTCGGATTTCTTCAGAGCCAAATCCAGGGATCCACATGTTCCACTGGCGTTCTGCAAGGAAGAGGCCAGCACAGAGATAAGGGGACAGGGAAGGCAGCGTCAGAGTGCAGGGGGTCCCTCAGACAAGGGCCAGGGAGGACTTATTGAGCAATCAGCTGTATTAATTGACAGTAACCCTGCAGAGGGATTCTATGGAATACAAATGGGGGAATCACATGTGGTGCCTCCAAGGTTTGAAATGACACCATTCGACCTCCATGCAAAGACAAAAGGGGGAAATGAGTCCAGGTTGTGAGTTCTGAGCCCTAAGGTTCCATGCAGCCCAAAAGAACAGAAAAGTCATTTGTTTCTTCAGTTGCTTTTTTTTAATTTAAAGTAGTCTCCACACCTAACATGGGGCTTGAACTCATGATCCTGAGATCAAGAGTCACATGCTCTCCCCATTGAGCCAGCCAGGGGCCTTCAGTTGTCTTACTCCTATGTTCAAAGCCACCCCTCTCAAACCCAAAGGACGAGGAGGAGCAGAAAGGCATTCAGAGCATTCTGAAGTTAAAAGCCAAGTCCCAGTTCTGAGCTTCACTGTAGACGCTGGGCCTCAGTTTCTTCATCTTTTACATGGCAGTGAAAACAGTAATAACCAGGTCACAGGGTGGTTGAGAGCATTCAATGACATAATGCCATCCCAGAGCCTGGGATTAATGCACAGAGATATGGATGTAGACACAGGTGTGTCCACCACACAGCCCTGTGTTCTGGTGGCACTGGATACGGTCATCCCTGTAAGGGTGTCCCTAGAAGTTCCAAGAGAGCAGAAGTTTTGTTTATTCGACTATGTCAGTAATTGGCATAGCTACACGGACCCCCAAGCCCACAAATAAAAGTGGGTTGCACTTTAAGTATACCCAACATAAAAAAACTGCACTTACACAAGATTATTTAGGGAATAAGCCTACTCAAAAGGAGTTAGATACTTTATCATATGCCTCAAAAGCACTGAAAACATTTGTTTTGCAAATCTGTTTTGCCCCAGGCAGCCACTAACTTAAATCAAATTGAGGATTAGTGATTTTATAGTTCTACTTTGTGTCTACTGTACAGTAACTACTGGGTGAATAAATGATTCATGTCTGGTTCTAGAATAATTTTATATACAGCTCTCTTACAGGATTTTTTTGAAAATAAAAATACCTGAAGCCTTCTGAAAATAATATCTGTTGTCAGTCTTTGAAAGTGACTGGGGTGCCTGGGTGGCGCAGTCGGTTAAGTGTCCGACTTTGGCTCAGGTCATGATCTCGAAGTTCCTGAGTTTGAGCCCTGTACTGGCTGACAGCGCGGAGCCTGGAGCCTGCTTCAGATTCTGTGTCTCCCTCTCTCTCTGCCCCTCCCTCACTCATACCCTGTCTCTCTCTCTCTCAAAAACAATAAACTTTATAAAAAATGATCCTTTAAAAAAGATTATTCTCTGGGAATTAAACTTTACAATGAATAAAAGTAGATCAGGATATAGATATGCAAAGTCTCTTTAAGGAAAGAGAGTAGCCGGGTGCCTGGCTGGCTCAGTTTGTAGGGGATGTGACTCTTGAACTTGGGATTTTGAGTCTGAGCACCACGTTGGATGTAGCAATTACTTACAAAAATAAAATCTTAAAAAAAAAAGATAGTAACTACCAGGCAAGAATGCACACATGTAAGTATGTGTAGCAATATATGTAAATCTATTTAGCAGTGCCTGGGTGACTGGGTTAGGCATCTAACTTTGACTCAGGTCATGATCTTGCAGCTCTTGAGTTCAAGCTCCACACTGGCTCTCCTTTCTCAGTGCAGAGTCTGTTTTGGATCCTGTGTCCCCTCTCTCTCTCTGTCCCTCCCTTGCGGACTCTCTCTAAAATAAATGAAAACTTAAAAAATTTAAATATGCATATATTTATATTTTATATAATATTAATGTAATAGCAACAATAATCATTTAGTGGCTAAAAGGTATAGTAAAATGCGTGGTATAAAGCAGCACTGTAGGGGCGCCTGGGTGGCTCAGTTGGTAAAGAGTCTGACTTTGGCTCAGGTCATGATCTCGCAGTTCATGAATTCAAGCCCCGCGTCAGGCTCTGCACGGACAGCTCAGAGCCTGCAGCCTGCTTCAGATTCTGTGTTTCCCTCTCTCTCTGCCCCTCCCCTGGTTGCATTCTGTCTCTCTCTAAAATAAATTTTAAAACACTTAAAAATATAAAAATAAAGCAGCATTGCACAAAGCATTCCATGTACATTGTCTCATTGAACTTCCACATTTCTTTTTTTTTAAGTTTATTTACTTATTTTGAGAAAAAGAGCATGAGTGGGGAGAGGCAAAGGGGGAGGGAGGGAGGGAGGGAGGGAGGGAGAGAGGGAGAGAGAGAGAGAGAGAGGGAGGGAGAATCCCAAGCAGGCTCTGAGTTGTCAGCACAGAACCTGATGCAGGGCTCAAACCCATGAACCATGAGATCATGACCTTAGCCAAAATCAAGAGTTGGATGCTTAACCAACTGAGCCTCCCAGGTGCTCCTAAACTTCCACATTTCTAAGGACCCTGTCAGAAAGAGAGGTTACTTACCCAAGTACAGAAAATCGGGTGAGAAGCAAACCTGACCGCACACATCCCAGTCTGTCACAAGACAGGAGGTGTCCAGAGTTTACAGCCTATCTTCGTTGTGGACGGTGTGCAGCAGACCTGGGTGGTCCAGTGCCATTCAATACCAGGTTCCTCAATTCCCCATGCTCGGATCCCATGCCCCCCAAGTGATCTGATTATGCATCAACCTCCACTCGACCTGCTACAGAAGCTGTTCTGGCCACCCAGACTTGTGAGTATTTTTGTCTCTATGATAATTACTTCTCACCCTTAATGAATAAACTAATGTTCCAATGTTATTTTCAGTAATTAAAATACAAAATATTTTGGGGCACCTTGGTGGGTCAGTTAGTTAAGCATCCAACTCTTGATTTTGACTTAGGTCAAGATCTCATGGTTTGTGAGATGGAGCCCTGTATCGGCTCTGCACTGACAGCACGGAGCCTGCTTGGGATTCTCTCTCTCCCTCTCTCTCTGCGCCCTCCCTCACTTATGTGCTCTCTCTCAAAAAAATTAATAAACTTAAAAAAAATTAAAAACAAGGGTGCCTGGGTGGCTCAGTTGGTTAAGCGGCCGGCTTCGGCTCAGGTCATGATCTCATGGTTCTTGGGTTCAGGCCCCGTGTCAGGCTCTGTGCTGACAGCTAGCTCAGAGCCTGGAGCTTGCTTCAGATTCTGTGTCTCCCTCTCTCTCTGACCCTCCCCTGCTCGTGCTGTCTCTCTCTGTCTCTCAAAAATAAATAAAAGACATTAAAAAATTTTTAAAAAAGGGGCACCTGGGTGGCTCAGTCGGTTAGGCCTCCGACTTCAGCTCAGGTCAGATCTCACATTTGTGGGTTCGAGCTCCGCGTCGGGCTCTGTGCTGACAGCTAACTCAGAGCCTGGAGCCTGCTTCTGGTTCTGTGTCTCCTTCTCTCCCTGCCCCTCCCCCTCTCATGCTCTGTCTGTGTCTGTATTAAAAGTAAATAAAACATTAAAAAAATAAAAAAAAAACAAATTAAAAAAAAATTAAAACCAGGAATGCTAAACTCTCAAAGTAATATAATCTATTGTGTGTGGGAGGGTTGTGGCAAAGTACATATAAAATCTACCATTTTAACGAGCCATTTTTAGGCATGCAGTTCTGTGGCATTAAGCACATTCACCTGTTGTGCAACCATTTTCACTATTCATCTCCAAAACGTCCTCATCATCTCAAACTGACGCTCCGTACACATTAAATTGGCCCTTCCTGTGGCCGCTCATTGCTACCATTCTACTTTCTACCCATTTGCACTGTGGTGGTTTTAAAGCCTGTCTGCAGATTCCTTTACACGCCTCCCATCGGGGAGTGGAGGCTGTTCCCGCTCCTGCACCTGCACAGATTGTTGTGATTGCCTCAAAGAACAGAGTGCGGTGGGGTGACGCCGCGGGACTTCAGACACCGGGTCAGTGAAGGCCATGCACCTGCTGCCAGCTGGCTTCGGGACACTCATCCTGGGGGCCCGCAGCCACCATGTAAGAAGTCCAGCTGTCCCGGGACTGCACGGGATGGGACCGTGGAGGGGACTGCAGACAGAGGAAGACCTGTGGAGTCCCAGCTTTTTGAGAGCTTCTAGCCCAGGTGTCAGACTTGGACATGATGAAACCCTGTTTTGGGTCAAACTGTGTCCCTCAAAAAGAAGAAGACATGTTTAGGTCCTAACCCCCAGTACCTCAGAATATATTGGTAATAGAGTCACTGCAGATGTAACTAATTAAGATGAGGTCATACAAGGTAGGGTGGGCCCTTAATCCAGTACGACTGGCATCCTAAGGAGCAGAAAAGACAGAGAGACTCACACAGGGGAGAAGGCCACTCGGAGGCAGAGACCGAGTGCTGCAGCTACACGCAGACAAGGACAAGGATTGCTCGCTACCACCACAAGCGAGGAAAAGGCAGGGCAGGATTCTTCCACAGAAGCACGGGAGAGATCATGGCCCTGCTGATACTAGATTTTAGATCTCTGGCCTCCAGAACTGTGAGAGAATAAATTTTGTTGTTTTAAGCTACCTAGTTTACAGCCCTAGGAGACTAATACGCCTCCTTCAGAACAAACGCAGCCCCAGCCACCACCTGATTTTACATACATGAGAACCCCCTTAGCAAAACCGCCTGGCTAAGCCCAGTCAACCTCCTGACTTAGGGACAAAATAAACTATTGCTCTTATTTTAAGCCACCGTCCTGGAGCACTTTGTTACCCAATAATACGTAACTGGAATATCTGTCCTCCATTACTAACACCAGCAACGTTAACCAGAAGTGTGTTATCTACTCCACCAAGACAACCAGTGCCTCCCCCGGCCATATCTTCCTGACACTGGGATGGAAGTCTTTGTCAATAATCCGTCACGGGCTGATCTATACCGAATCCGTCAATCTGCCTCATTCGGCTGGCTTGACTCTCTCTGTACTCACAACACTGTTCACTTTCTTTTGATCACACTGTAACCAATGCAGAGTGGGGCTTGTTTATTTCCCAAGTGATAATGGTTATCAGTGTTATCTCAGAAAAACCCAAGCTTGACGTTAGTTTAGAAAAACAGAGCACAAAATTATATGTATATCATGATTACAATTTGGGGGGGATGCATAAATAGGCTAAAAATGAAAAGAAACACCATTATTTAAATCGTGGAGACATAACTGCTACATTTATAAGACTCTTATTCCGTGCCAGGCCCTGTGCCAGTTACATGACAAACATAACCCGTAATTCTCATGACCGCTCTATAGGGATGATATTATGATCTCTATTTTACAAATGAGGAAACAGGCTCTAAGAGAAGTAGGTCAGGAAGGACAAGATGATACAAACAGAAAGTGGCAAACTCAATGCCTGGGCTCGTTCTCCTTACCACGGATGGATTTCCCTTCTCTATTTAATGCTGCTGTGGAATAATACGTACATCCCAGAGCCCAAGAGCCTAATTCTGACGTGATCTGACTTGATCTTCCTGGTGGTCCTGAAAAAGCAACAGTGTGGACGCCTCCGGCAGAAACAAGACCACATACCTAGATGCAGCTGGACATCTTTCACCTCCAGGGTGCTGGACTTGCGATGCCGAGCGAGCTGGCAGGCTGCTGTCACCACACTCTCGATAAAATCATCAGCGATCTGCAGCAGCATCTGGGGAAGACAAAAGTGGGGGAGAGTGACCATGACACTGGCGGAGTAGGCTCCTGTTGCTGGGACAACTGTGTCTGCTTGAATCACATGTTTAGTCAGGATTTCTACTGGAAGCCCTGGAATCAACATTTGGGCTAAGGTGAGGAGGAGGAGGAGGAGGAGGGAGGACAACACTAAAAACACATCAACTCATTAACTAGGTTGAGTGCAACTCACACATTTCTGGGGACATTACTTTCTATACTTCCTACCTGGGGATCAACCAGCCCAATCCCTCACCCTCGCATTTTCTTTTGAAATTGGTGAGAAAACTAAAGTGAATCATTATACTTCCTCACTCAGTCTCCTAAAGCATTTTTATTTCCATTATCTCACGTAGTTCTTATATTAATCCTGTAAAATAATGGGGCATGGATTTTATGCTCCTTCTATACAGAAGGCTGTGGACTCATGGCTATGCAACTGCTAAGCACTAGAACCAGGATTCAACTTCCATGTCATGTCCAAATCCTGGGTTCTGTCCACTTCAGTATCAATTATCCTGGACTATGTGAAGACTAAAATCAGAATTTGAAGCTAAAAATCAAATGAAAAAATTGGAGTTTTCATCAGTTGGCTTCCTCTGATAGCCAAAAATAAAATTACAATCATAGACATTCCTTATTCTGTTAGACTGTTATTGCATTGTTATTTTTCGTATGAAACCAAATGGATTCTAATGGAGAGATTTTTTTTTCCAGAAATTTTTTTTAAGTTTATTCATTTTGAGAGAGGGAAAGAGAGAGAGAGTGCATGCCCACCAGTGGGGGAAGGGCAGCAGGGGAGGGAGAGGGGGAGAGAGAGAGAGAGAGAGAGAATATGCCAAGCAGGCTTCACACTGTTAGCATAGGGCCCAACATGGGACTTGAACTCACAATCTGTGAGATCATAACCTGAGCTGAAGAAAAGAGTTGGACGATTAACCAACTGAGCCACCCAAACACCCCTTTCTCTCTTCTCTTTTTAATATAAGCTCTACGCCCAACATGGGGCTTGAACTCACCACCCTGAGACCAAGAGTCACATACTCTACTAAATGAGCCAGCCAGGCACCCCCTAACAGAGATTTTTTATTAAACATGGCAGATCAACTCCAAAAATGACATCCTCTTCTTCCCTAAATCCACTAAAATAACAATAAAGGGGGGAAAAGACAATAAATCCACAAAGACAACAACTGGAGAGAAAAAGTTAAGACACAAGAGATTCCAATAAAATTTTATTTATTTATTTATTTATTTATTTATTTATTTATTTATTTATGAGAGACAAAGAGCATGAGCCGGGGTGGGCAGAGAGGGAGAGGAAGAAAGGATCTGAAGCAGGGATCTGTGCTGACTGACAGCCAGACAGCCTGATGTGGGGCTTGAACTCATGAACTGCAAGATCATGACCTGAGCCAAAGTCAGATGCTTAATCAATTGAGCCACCCAGGCGCCCCTCCAATAAACTTTTAAAGTAAATTTTTGTCAAGGAGATAACAGAGGAAAAGTGGGATCTGATTTGGCAGATGGAAGGTACAATGTAAGTGTCCACAGAGGTAAAACCAATGAGAATTAAACTGATTTGCCCTTTGCAGCCCCTAAAAGATGGAGGTTCTGGAAGTGCTATTTACATAAAAGATTGGGCTGAGGTATGGAACTAAAAACTGAGAAAGTATTACATGTCTACATACAAACTGGTCCCCATCCCCCTCCCTCCAAAAGCAGCCAAGTGACTTCCCCACCCCCGCCAGAACACAGGTTTATTCCCTAGAGCACTGAATAGGCGTGGCTCTGGATTAGAACACATAGGACCCAGCAACGGTAGGGGAGGGACACTGACTCTTTCTCTTGCCTTGCTCTCAGGATGTCAGAGGCTAGAGATAAACCCTCCAGACAGGAGCCTGGAGGATTTTTCTCTGGAGATACCAAATGACTCCAGACAACAGATTTACAGATGCTGAGATGTAGAGATCCTGCAATAAGAAGGCTGACTTGTGGACAAACTATTCTGGAGTGAAGCCAGTGGTTTGCTAAAGCCAGCTGAGAGGAGCCTATAAAAGTCAATTAATTATATGCATTTCTTCACACACAATCTTGTATTCAGCAACATGTTGATAGCTTAAAATAGGGCATATTGGGAATATTAACACAACAGATCTCAGGAAATGCTAAAAATTAGTGCCTTTTTCTCCACAGAATTGGTTGCTAAACATTTACTAGTACATTACTGGATGAAGCCAATCAGTAAGTTCTGCTTCAAAACCAGCTTTTTAGTGGCTCAGTCTTTAAGAACATATTGCCAAGAACATCAAACATGTGAAGGAAATCTCCAATGCTAAAAAGAAAATAAGCAAACCAAGGAGAAAAAAAGGGCCCAGAGGACACTAAGACAATGCAGGGAATAGAAGAAAATGTCAAAAAATGGAATTCCTTGGAGAGAGAGGTAAGAGAAAATATTACAGCCATAAAATAGGAACAGAGTGGCTTGGGGATAGCAAGGACCTATTAGGAGTACCTGGCTGGCTCAGTTGGAAGAGCAGGACTCTTGATGTTGGGTTTGTGAGTTCAAGCCTCATCTTGGCTACAGAGATTACTTACAAAATAAAATCTTTTTTTTTTTTCACTTATTTTTGAGAGGCACAGAGCAAGTTGGGGAGGGACAGAGAGAAAAGGAGACACAGAATCTGAAGCAGGCTCCAAGATGTCAGCACAGAGCCTGATGTGGGCCTTGAACCACGAGACCATGACCCGAAGTTGGATGCTTAACCAACTACGCCACCCAGGAGCCCCCAAAATGAAATCTTAAAGAAAAAAAGAGGACTAGTCATCAAGAAAACCTCATGAGAATTCTAATTTTTATAACAAAAAATACCCCCACAAAACTTAAAAAGTTTAGAAGATAAACTAAGAAAAATCTCCCTAGCAAGTAGAACTTAGAATTATAAAGAAATGAAAAATAGGAAATCAAAGACAAAAAACCCTAAGAGGACCAATGCAGAAGATTCAATATCCAACCAATTGTCATTACAGGATGAAAGAGCAAAAACAGAGAAGAAATTATCAAAAAACTAATATAAGAAAGTGGAAGTCTCACTTGTAAATGTAAAATGTAAATGTAAAAGAGTGTAGCACTCTAAAAAGAGGCAGTTTCTCGAAGGAAAAACATAGTTATCACATGACTCTGCAATTCCACTCCTAAGGATATTACCAAGAAAAATGAAAACAGATTTCCAAACCAAAACTTACGCACAAATCTTTAAAAAAGAAAAAAAAAACACAAAATTTGCATGTGAATGTAACATTATTCATAAGAATCAAAAAGTGGATACAACCCATCAACTGATGAATGGATAAACAATGGTATATCCATACAATGGAATAGTATTCTGCCCTAAAAAGAAATGAGGTACTCATATCTACTACAACATGGATGAACTTTGAAAACATTATACTGGGGTGCCTGGGTGCCTTAGTCAGTTAAGCGTCTGGCTTCAGCTCAGGTCATGATCTCACTGTTGGTGGGTTCGAGCCCCACATTAGGCTCTGTGCTGACAGCTAGCTCAGAGCCTAGAGCCCGCTTCGGATTCTGTATCTCCTTCTCTGTCTGCCCCTCCCCTGCTCATGCTGTCTCTCTCTGTCTCTCAAAAATAAATAAAGAAACATTAAAAAGATTTCTTTTAATTAAAAAAAAATAAAAGCATTATACTGTGAAAGAAATCAGACACAGACATCACATATTATATGACTCCATTTATCTGAAATGTCCAGAGCAGGCAAATCTATAAATACAGAAAGTATTAGTAGTTAATTAAGGGTTGTGGGAGTTGGGAAAAAATGGGAATAACTGCTAATAGATAGTAGTTTCTTTTAGCAGTGATGAAAATGTTTTTTTTTTTTTGTAACTTTATTTTTTGAAAATGTTCTAAAAATGACAGTGTTGAGAATTGTATAATTCTGTGAAGAGACTTACAACCGCTGAACTATAGATTTCAAATAAGTGAATTCTATGGTATATGAATTATATCTCAGTAAAGCTGCTACCCACCCCCAACCACTCCTCCTCCCTCCCCACACACAAAGAGACCAAGTGTTTTTCCCCTCTGGTTAAAAAAATAAAAATGGAGTTATACTTTTTTTTTGTAATTTGTATTTCCTTTCCATGTCATTACATACTCTTCAGCAAAGGCAAAACAAATAATAACAAAAAATTCCAAACCCCAAAATATACAAAATCATTCCAGAATTGAGGAACTCGAGTCCCTAAAATAAAAGAAGGCTCCAGGAACCCAGCACAACAAATGAAAAAAGATACATACTAAAGCTCATATGAAAATTCAGAATAGAAAAAAAAGTAAGACTCTAGGGGTACCTCGCTGGCTCAGTTGGTAGAGCATGCAACTCTTGATCTCAGGGTTACAAGTTCAAGCTTCATGTTGGGTATAGAGATTACTTTAAAAAAAAAAAAAAGGAAAAAGAAAAAAGACTCTAAAATAAACAAAATTAGGATCAGAATAGCATAAGATCTTTTTGTCTTTTTTTTTTTTTTTAAGTAGGCTCTCTGCCAATCATGGGGCTTGAACTCATGACCCTGAGATCAAAAAGTTGCATGAGGCCCCCTGCATATTTCTTAAAAGAGGTTCAAAGACAATGGAGCAATACCTTTACAACTAAAAGAAAAAAATTATTTCCATAATCAAATTCTAAACCCATTCAAGCTAAAAATTAAGTGTGAAGTTAGAATATAGGTATTTCAGACATTCACCTCCCATCTATCCTTCTTAGACAGTAATAAAAATGTGCTCTAGCAAAAAGAAGGGAATAAAGTAAAAAGAGGATGTAGGATCTAGAAAACAAGACATCCAAAGGGAGGGGGGGAGCAAAAGGAAGACCCAGGAGGGGTTTGTTCAAGTGACCTAAAATTAATCAGACCAGAAGAAGATGGAGGATTCTGGGAGTGAAATCTCTGGGTTGGGGGGAAGGTTGGGGGGAGAGACTCAAATCTGTAGATTATTTTTCCATTTGGAAAAAAATGTTGATAAAGTGCATACCAGAGCTGATAGAAGTCAAATAAAAAAGGCACACACACACGCACACAGAAACTAAATAAAAATGAGTCAATTGTCAACTTTGTAATTAGTACAAAACAGGACTTGGTTCAGTAGTGAACAATATTTTCTTGGTCAGAATAATGTAAATGCTGATTTCTGAGTTATCCAAAAGTTGCGACAAAACTATATTGGAAAAATGAGGGAAAGAAAAGCATTTACGGATGTGAGTGGTTTAACAAAATTCTATCAACAGGCAGAAATAAAAGAGTATCTGTTTCAGTATATTACTTAGAAATATGGAAGAATATTATAGAAACAACTAGAATTATTTAAAGTGACTGCCTGTGAACAATAAGCGAAGCCCTTTTCGCCAAGCGAAAGTAGTGACAGCTGCTAGGTAGAAAGTGCTAGGCGTTCTCCTGAGTGATCTGTACAAGTTATTCGAGCGGACCCTCACAATAACCCTGTGGATAATAATACCACACCCTACCAACACAAGAGGAAACTGTGTCTCAAAAAGCATAAGTGACTTGTCCACAGCTACAGAGCTCGTAAATGGCAGAGCCAAGACTCAGATTCAGATTTGTCTGCCTCTAATGTCTGTGTTCTTAACCAGTATTCTGTATTAGCTCGCAGGGACACAGATTCTGGGGTGCCCAACCCCACCTTACCTCCTCCACATCTTCATCCAATTGCTCATTAGGATCCACTTCTCTGACTAAGTCTTGTAATTTCTTCTTGGTCAATACCTAAAGTTAATTGGGAGAAGATTTTTTTCAGCAAGTATTAAGGGAGCAAAACCATCACCCTGTAATGAAGAAATGCTGTCACTGTGCTGCGTTCAGTTCTACTTTCCAAAAGTTAGCAGTATGGCCTACAAGACTTGAACTCTGCAAGACTACACTCTCAGGGTAGAAGCAGCCCAGGGCAAGGCCACAAGAGCAGAGAGAACAAGGGGCCAACATCTGTTGGTTTATTTCTGTGTCACCTCTTTCTCATTGTGCCTTATCTTTCCTCTACATTAAATAATTTGCGGTTTTCTGACCATCACAACTTGTATGTGCCTCTGTTGCCTATGGAAGTGCTCTTCCATCCTTCTTCCTATCTGCTCAGTCTATGGTGTTTCCTTTCTGCTTTTCCGAGCCCACTCAGGTACAAGAAACCACTTCTTCCTTTGGCTTCTACTATACCCTGTGCACCCTTCTATCATTGTGTATATTTGTAAACTTGCCTGTTTCTAACTTAATAGTCTGAAAGCTCCTGAGGGCAGGGAACCTGTGTTCATCTCTGTATAATAGTTGTATAAATGCGTGCAACTGTGATCTCTTTTTCAGAAAGGAAATGTCATGTTATGTATATATGCCATTAAATAATAATCAAAAGACATACATTAAAATACTAACCATAGTTATTTTGGGGTGATGGTAGAATTATGGGCTATTTATTCTTGTATTTCTAAAATTTCTGTGATAAGCATGTATATTCTTGGAAAAGAGAAAAAAAGAAACAAATTTTTAAAAATACATACTTGTTCATGATTTCTCAGATCTATCCATTCTCCATTCTAACATTACCACTTAATTCAAACCTTCACTGCACATCTTGATTTACTGCTGAAGTCTTAGACCTGGTCTTCTTCTCAGTCTACCCTTTCCCACCTTTCTTATCCACTTACTGCCAAGTTAATCCTCCTAACATATACTACTTTTATTATGTTACTTACTCTTTTATTAAATATTTACAAAGACTGTCTAAAGACTAAAAGTTCCAAAGGAACTGACTAGTATATGCTCAGTATATTCTGTCATAATCTGGCCTAAACAGTTTTACCTCCTGCTCTTCTCCAAAAGACTCCGCATTCAACACAAGCTGGCTTCCTGGCTATTTGCCCCACCTTCCCCATTCACCTTTGCCGGTCCCTTCCCCCATTTTCTTGAAATGTCTCTCCCTTTTATTCTATCCAGACTACAAGGTCCAAGTTAAGAGACAATACTTATTTCTTATCTCTTGTGGCTCTGCACAGAATCTGAATCATGGGCAGAAAGTGGGGGGGAGGGGCAGATTTTAGAATTACTGCAGAAAATTAATGACAGCAGCTGAATGAACTAAAAGAAAAGACTGAAGGTAATGGTACTTTTATTACAGGAATAATGAATGATGAATCCATTAGTTATTTTATTTAACAATATTATGTACCAATTATGTAACATATATATATTTATACATAAAAATATAAAAACCTATCATAGGCAACATGTTGTGTTAGTGTGTGTATGGATGTATGTACATATACATCACACACATAAACACTGATAAACATTGTACATGATAATTTCATAAAGAACTTCAGAAGTCCAAAGGACAGGGGTACCTGGGTGGCTCAGATAAGTAAGAGTCTGACTCGGTTTTGGCTCAGGTCATGTCCTCACAGTTCGGGAGTTCAAGCCTAAGCTTGCTTGGGATTCTTGGTCTCTCTGTCTTTGCCCCTCCTCCACTCTCTCACAATAAACTAAAAAAACAAAAACAAAACTCTTTAATTTTTTTAAAGTTTATTTTTGAGAGGAAGAGTGTGAGCAGGGGAGGCGCAGACGGAGAGGAGGACAGAAGATCCAAAGGGTCCTCTGTGCTGACAGCAGCCAGCCCGACGCAGGGCTGTAAGTGACGAATGACAAGATCACGACCTGAGCCAAAGCTGGATGCTCAACCGACTGAGCCACCCGGGTGCCCCTCTTCCCCCAAAAAACCTCTTTAAAAAAATAAATAAACAAGTCCAAAGGAGGGAAAAGATCCTTCCACCCTAAGAGAAAGACGCAGCGCTGAGACAGACGTCTCCGAAAGCATTACTCGTTCATACAACTCGTTCATAAAAGGTACCTATAAAGAGTAAAATATAAGAAGTGATACCTGATTGTTTTCAGGGCTGAGACGCCCTCCTGTCCCAGGAGTGCCTGGTATCTTTACTACTGTAGTGCTGTTGGCCATGGAGCCTTGTGGAGGAGTGCTGGCTGGTTCCGGTTTTATGGATGAGAAATTGGAGAGGTTGATTAGGGCTGAGGGGCCAAACTGGTTCATAATCTGCCGAGCTTTGGACTTCAGCTCATAGAGCTTATCAAGATCCTGTTTCTTTTTGGAGCTGTGAGGACCAAGGCCAATCAACTGTGGAAGGAAAACAAGAGAATTTGCTCCAAAAATGCCTTTAATAAAGGGTAAGTTTTGAAAGTAAACTTATATATTCTGTTGGACTTAAAGCATCTTCAGGATTTCCAGGATAGTGACCGTGTGATACCTGAACATTAAAACTGGAGGGAAGGAGAAATGTTCATTGCTCTCACTCCATATTTAGAAACTATGTCTTCTCTAAAATCTAAATGAAATAGTCTACAAAATAAGAAAGTAAACGAAATGAGAAATCATATAGGCAAAAATAAAGTAGAATGAGTAAGACATTTTTGAAGACTTTGTAAAAAGTGAATACTTGGCTAAGTACTACATGCATTATTTTTCAACAGCAAATAACGTTAAAGTCAAATTAATCATGGCACAATCACATACTTACACTAGTCAGAAAACTTCTGAAAACAGATTAGTTCATTTTGGCACTTCAAAACATGCTTTAATCTAAGTCAGGGCTATGTCTAATAACACAATTTTTGGCAACTGTTAAAAGCTGTTCTTTCTCATCAAGAGCAAATTTTCTCTGAGTGTTAGCAATCTTTAAAGTGCATGCAGAGTCCCTAGCCTGGAGTAGCCAAGACTTCTACTAAATTCTAATGCCATGAGGTAGACTCTGTGGACAGCAGCTTTGGTGTCATTAAGATCAGAAGCACATTTACCAAGTTCCGCCAACAGTGGCCTCAACAAGCTTACTTACAGCTATCTGAGTGTCTAGATCTTTAATTACATCAGCAACAGCTGTGAGCCCGGTGAACTGAGAGGCAGCCATTTTCAAAAGCTACCTGTAAATGAACAACTGGCATCAAGCACCACTCTTGCCACAGAACCGTTTCAGTTGTGTGGCCAGCACATCTTCACTGACCAGGATCCAAGCACTGGATGTGGAGAAACACACCCGTATTCCTGTCTAATTCTTACTCGGCACCAAGAGTAAGAATATGGAAACATCTCCATCTCTTTCATATGCAACTTTTAAAATTAATAAAGATTATAGTAAAATAGATTCTATTCTAATAAAACAGATGTTCTGTCATTAGGGATAAACTAGCAGCATATGAAAACTTCACTGGCCAAATTGTGAAACTTGAACTTGCAGGAATCATGGTAGTGGTTATCAGAACTTGGTGAAGCTTAGCAACCTAAATGAGCATCTGCACCTGTGAACTCTTGCCCCCCCCCCCATAGCTGAGTTCCTCCCCAACAAATTGTCTAACTTTCTAATATGAGAAATCACCTTTCCTGGTTTTCCCTTAAGAAAAGCAACTAATTATGCACTGGTTAAGTGGCCAATAGAAACGTGGCCAAGAGTCAGCTGAGGGGAACAGCAGAGCATCAAGATCACTTGTTTTTGTTTTTTTAATGGTTTTTATTTATTTTTGAGAGATAGAGAGAGACCGTATGAGCAGGGGAAGGTTAGAGAGAGAGGGAGATACAGAATCTGAAGCAGGCTCCAGGCCTGAGCTAGCTGTCAGCACAGAGCCCAATGCGGGGCTCAAACCCACAAACTGTGAGATCATGACCTGAGCCGAAGCCAGACGCTTAACCGACTGAGCCACCCAGGTGCCCCCACTTGTTTCTTTTTTAACCATAACCTCTTCCCTTACCCCCAAGTGTTACTACCAGAAGAATCAGGAGAGGGGCAGATTGACAATGTGGTAATAGTTGTTCTGTAATGTTATAAAAGCAAACTGTTTCCCCACAGAAAGTTTTTTATAAAATACTTATTAAAGATTATCAGTATGTTCATCTCACTGAACATATTATATCCTTCAAATGACATTCCCACAAACTTCAAGTGACTTCCCAAACAGTACTGGGTATTGCTCAAAGTAAGTAGAAGACTTTTTGTAATAGAGACTTCTGCATAATGGGAATTTCTATAATAAAACCCATAGACAAGAACACAGTCTATCTACACAGCACCAAATATGAGTAATCATATGTCAAATTAGGAATTAACATTAAGGAATCGTTCCAATGGCTATTAATAAAATAAGTTGTTTTAAATGACATAAGGGGAATCCATACAATATGAGAAAAATCCAGGTTTCTCCCTAAGAGACTGGACTGCAATTTACTGTATTGTTTTGTTGAGAAGCAAACATTACTTCTACATCTTCAATAATTCTGGTAGGTGAGCTACTTCCTCCATTAAAACTAAACAAAGCAGATGATAACCGCTCATTACGACTGACTGTCCTTCGTTTCCTATTCCTCTATTTGGTTGGATAAACACCAAATAGAACACCATATTTGGATGGGTGATGATTACGTGGGCTTACACAATGTCAAACTTATCACACTGAATATTTAAGATCTGTGCATTTTATTGCATATATAAATTATACCACAATTAAGGACAATAAAGCAATCACCCAACCGCCACCCAAATAAAGGATTGCACTCTTAGGCGTTTATCCCAGAAAAACAAAAATTTGTGTTCCCACACAAACCTATATTCTAATGTTCATAGCATATATCAATAAGGAAAAGATAGATTATTGAATAAATGATAGTATATAAGTACATCTGGAAAACATCTGGTTTCAAGTTTAAATTTTAAATATTTGATCCATCTGGAATGAGGGGGCTATATATATTCCTCCCTTCATACACTCCTTCACTGCAGATGGATCAAATACTTAAATCTTAAATATAAAATTTTTTTTTAATGTTTGTTTTTTGAAAGAGAGACGGAGTGCAAACAGGGGAGGATCAGAGAGAGAGGGAGACACAGAATCCGAAGCAGGCTCCAGGCTCTGAGCTGTCAGCATAGAGCCTGATGTGGGGCTCGAACTCATGAACCATGAGATCATGACCTGAGCTGAAGTCAGACACTTAACCGACTGAGCCACCTAGGTGTCCCTAAAATGATTTATCTTAAATGTTAAATATAAAATAAAATAAGAGTAGAACATGGAAGATTTAAGAAATATTCTGAAGTCTAAACCTCTCACTTTATTAAAAAACTAACTCAAAATGGATCATATATTTTAATATCAAATGTATAACTATAATACTTTTAGAAAAAAGCAGGAAAAAAATCTTTGGGCTCTAGCTAGACAGTTCTTAGACTTACCACTAAATGCACAATCAATAAAAGGAAATATTGATAAACTGGCCTTTGTCAAATTAAGAATGTTTCTTCTGTGAAAGCCCTATGTAGAAAGATGAAAAGATAAGCTACAGATGAGGAGAAAGTATTTACAAACTACACTTCCAACAAAAGACTAGTATCTAGAATGTATAAAGAATTCTCAAAACTCAACAGGTTTTTTAAACTAATTCGATGACAAAATGCACAGAAGACACGACCAGACATTTCACCAAAGAAGATATACAGATGGCAAACGACACACATGAAAAGGTATTCAAGGTCATTAGTCATTAAAGAAAGGCAAATTAAAACCGCAGTAAGATAAAACTACACACCTAGCAGTAGGCCTAAAATAAATAATAGTGATAAGGCCAAATACTGACAAGGATGCAGAGAAACTGGATCACTAGCACTTTGGCAGTGGGAATGTAAACAGTACAGCCACTCTAACATGGTTTGCAGTTTCTTAAAAAATCTAAGGATGTACTGTCAGAGGAACCTAAAGAGACATGAAGACAAATGGAAAGACTATGATCTGAATAAATGATGGACTTCAGTTAACAATATTGTATCAATATTGGTTCATTAGTTTTAACAAATGTACCATACTAATGTAAGATGTTACTATGAAGAAACTGGGTGCAAGGTGGATAGAAACTCTGTTACCTTCCCAATTTTTGTGTAAATCAAAAACTGTCCTAAATTTTTTAAAACTTTTTTCATTTTTGAGAGACAGAGCATGAGTGGGGGAGGAGCATAGAGACAAAGGGAGACACAGGATCTGAGGCAGGTTCCAGGCTCTGAGCTGTCAGCACAGAGCCTTACACGGGGCTCGAAGTCATGAACCATGAGATCGTAACTCGAGCCCAAAGTCAAATGCTTACCCAGTTGAGCCCCCCAGGGGCCCCTAAAACTGTTCTAAGAAATAGCTTATTAAAAAACCAGGGTTACCTGGGTGGCTCAGTCAAGCAAGCATCAACTCTTTGATTTCAGCTCGGGTCATGATCTCACAGTTCATGATGGAGCCCTGAGATGGGCTGTGTGTGATAGCACGGAGCTTGCTTGGGATTCTTTCAATCCCCCTCTCTCTGCCCCTCTCCTGCTCTTGTGCATACACGTGTGTATGTGTGTGTGCGTGTGTGCGTGTGTGTCTAAATAGTTATAGGAAGAAAGAAAGAAAGAAAGAAAGAAGGAAGGAAGGAAGGAAGGAAGGAAGGAAGGAAGGACGGACGGACGAACGGACGGACGGACAAAGGGGGTGCCTGGCTGGCTCAGTAGATAGAGCATGCGACTCTTAATCTTAGGGTTGGAGTTCAAGTCCTATGTTGGGTGTCAAGCCAAATTAAAAAAAAAAAAAGGAAAATAAGAACAAATCATTAATACACAAACCAACAGAGATGAATCTTAAATATTTAAGAAAAAAAATCCAGTCTCAAAAGAAACACATACTGTATAATTCCATTTACTTAATTTTTAAATATATATTTTATTTTTAAAGTTTATTTATTCATTCTGAGGGGGACACAGAGTGGGAGGAGAGAGAATCCAGAGAGAAGCCCAGAATCTGGGCTATCAGCACAGAGCCCAACTTGGGGCTCAATTCCATGAACCATGAGACTATGATCTGAGCCAAAATCAAAAATCCGACACTTGACTGACTTACTAAGCCACCCAGGCACCCCTGATTTCATTTATATGAAATTCTAATCTCTAATGATCTAAAAACTAAACTCTAGCAATAGATGGGGCAGAGACTACACAGGGGGATGGGGGAAGTTTGTTACATAGATATAACTGCTCTATATCCTGAGGGATGCTTACACCGCTGCATACATTTCTGAAAACTCATCAAACTACTAAATACTTACAATGTGCACATTTTATTGTACACAAGTTATACCTCAATAAAGTCGACTCAGAAAAAAAAAACAACCCTAAGCGTCTGGCTTTGATGTAGGTCATGATCTCAAGGTTCGTGGGTTTGAGCCCCGAGTCGGGCTCTGTGCTGACAGCTTAGAGCCTGGAGCATGCTTCACATTCTGTATTTCGCTCTCTCTGACCCTCCCCTGCTTGCACTGTCTCTCTCTCTCAAAAATAAATAAATAAATAAATAGGAGGAAAAAACCCTTAATATGCAACTATTACATGACCCAACAATTGAAGTCCTGGGCATTTATCCTAGAGAAATGAGAACTTATGTTCACACCAAAACCTTTACATGTATATTCAGAGTAGGCTTATTTGTAACAGTCAAAAACTGCAATCAGTTCAGGCGTCTCTCAAGAAGTGAATGGTTAAACAAACTGGTATATCCGTATCATAGAAAATTACTGACCAATGAAAAGAAAAAAAACTTGATACACAGAACTTGGATGAATCTTCAGAGAATTATGTTGAGCAAAAGAATATAAAACAATATGTTTATATAACATCTTTGAAATGACAAAATTTTAGGAACGGAACAGATTAGTGAGGTTGTTAGGCACTGAGTGGCAGGGAAGCAGATGTGGTTATAAAAGGGCAATATAAGCGACCTCTGTGATAGAATCATTCAGTGTCTTGACTGTGGCGATAGATAAAAGAACCTGTAGGGGGGCACCTGGGTTGGCTCAGTCAGTTACACGACCAATGACTGACCAATGACCAACCAATGACCATCTCTTGATTTTTGGTTCAGGTCATGATTTTGTGGTTCATGGGATCAAGCCCCACATTGGGCTCTTTGCTAATAGTGCAAAGCCTGCTTGGGATTCTCTGTCTCTGTCTCTCTCTCTCTGCCCTATCCCTGCTCATTCTCTCTCTCAAAATAAATACACATGAAAAAAAAAAGAACCTATAAAAGTGATGAAATTGTATGGGACTTAATCCATATACATCCACAAATGAATACAGGTCAAAAAATACAAGTAAAATTGGGTAAATCTGAATGATTTATAATCTGAATGGTGGATTATATCAGGGTCAATCATGATTGTCAGATTGCACAGTAGTTTTGCAAAATGTTACCACTAAGGAAAACTGGGCAAAGTATATAAAAGATCTCTGTTTATTATTTTTTTTAACTAAAAAACTATTTGTTTATTTGGAGAGAGAAAAAGAGAGTGGGGAAGGGGCAGAGAGAGGGGGAGAAAAAAAATCCCAAGCTGACTCTGCACTGTCAATGCAGAGCTCAACATGAGGCTGGAACTCACAAACCAAGAGATCATGACCTGAGCCAAAGTCAGAAACTTAGTCCACTTAGTCACCCAGGTGCTCTATTCTGTATTATTTCTTTTCTTTTTTTTAAATGTTTTTTATTTTATTTTGGGTACAGAGAGAGATAGAGCATGAGAGGGGGAGGGGCAGAGAAAGAGGGAGACACAGAATCTGAAGCAGGCTCCAGGCTCTGAGCTTGCTGTCTGCACAGAGCCTGATGCGGGGCTCGAACCCACAAACGTGAGATCTGACCTGAGCCGAAGCCAGCCGCTCAACCGACTGAGCCACCCAGGCGCCCCTATTCTGTATTATTTCTTATAAGTGCAAATAAATCTACTATTATCCTAATTTTTAAAATTGGAAAAAAAAAAATCTCAGCCTTAAATGAAAAGTGCTTCTAAAGATGACCCAAAGGGGGCGCCTGAGTGGCTCACTCAGTTAAGTGTCTGACTTCAGCTCAGGTCATGACTTGGGAGGATCACAAGTTCCATCCCCTGGCCCTCTGCTGTCAGCATGGAGCCCGCTTCAGATCCTCTGTCCCCACTCTCTGCTTGTACACACTCTCTTTCAAAAATAAACAAACATTTAAAATAAATAAATAAAATAAAGATGACCCAAAGCTTAGGAGCCATAAAAGACCTGACATATTCAATTACATAAAAAATAAAAATGTCTGAAAAATAAATACAATTTTTAAAAAATAAAAAATAAAATGTCTGCATAGTAACAAAGTTAAAGGACAATAAAACAAACTAGCAAAAATATACACAGTATATATCAAAGACAAAGAACTAATTTCTTTTACATATAAAAAAATCTATATATCAATAGGCACCCTACCACCCAAAAGAAAAATTGCAAAAAAACAAAAAAAACAAAAAACCCAAACAACCTGAAAAACAAAAACAACCCACAGTACAAGAAATTCAAATAGCTCTTAAAGTAATAAAATTACCTTTATTCTCATTCATAATAAAAATGCAAATTAAAACTATTTATTCTTCCTTTGGCAATAATGAAAAAGTTTTATTAGTACTCTGAAAATTTTATGGAGAGACAGTCATTTCATATGTTGTTGGAGTGGGGGGAATATAAACTAGTTAGAGGTCTCTATACAGGGCTACTTGGTAGTATCTACCAAAATTAGAGAAACATATATTGTTTTGACCCCAGAGTTCCATCTTTAGCAATTTATATTATAATTGAACGTCTATGTAAAAAGAATACTGTACATACAAGGAATATCAGCCTAAATGTCCATCACAAGTGAGAGTTAAATAAATTAGGGTATAACCACAATGAAATACATTGAAAAAGAGTAAGACTCATGAAAATATTAAGCTAAATGAAAGAATACAGGGGTATTTGGCTGGTCCAATCAGAAGAGCTGTAACTCCTAACCTAAGGGTCATGAGTTCAAGCCCCATGTTGGGTGTGGCGATTACTTAAATAACACGTTTTAGAAATTAAAAAAATAAATAAAAGAATCTAGTCACAAAAGAGCACATATTATATTATTGAATTTATATGAAATGTCCAGAACAGACACACCTATCAAGACAGAAGGTAGATTAGTGGTTGCCAGGGCTGAAGAGTCAGGGAGAAGAACAGGGATTGACTGCTTATGGGAGAAGGTTTATTTTAGGAGGGGACAAAAATCATCTGAAATTAGATTATGGTGGTGGTTGCATAATCCTGAATGTACAAAAAACCCATTGAATTATACATCTGATAATGGTGAATCGTATGGTATGTCAATGACATCTCAATAAAGCTGTTTTAATTTTTTTTAATTTTTTTAATGTTTATTTTTGAGAGAGAGAAAGAGCATGAGTAGGGGAGGGGAAGATAGAGAGGGAGACACAGAATCCTAAGCAGACTCCAGGCTTCGGAGCCTGTCAGCACAATGCCCAACGTGGGGCTCGAACCCACGAACTGTGAGATTGTGACCTGAGCTGAAGCCGGACGCTTAACGAACTGAGTCACCCAGGCACCTCTCAATAAAGCTGTTTTTAAAAAATGAAAAAACTTATGAAATGTCCTCTAAGATACATCATTCACTGAAAATCCAACATACAGAATAGTGAGAATAATTTGTTATCATTAAAAGACATATAACTGTAAATGCATATATTATTTCTGGAAAGACAAGTAACAAACTGGTAACAGAGTTATCTTGGTAGGGAGGGAAACACTAGTATCTGGGTGGGTTATAGGACCAAGGTGGGAGATTTACTTTTCATCATAGACCGTAAATTCTGTACCATGTGTATATGTTACCTATGAAAAAAAGAATTAAAGTACTATTTGATTTGTTTCCCCTGAAAAAATAGGTAATTCTGACAACTGTTTTTAAATGTAACAAAAACTGCAGCAGTAGCAATAAAAATGAATCTTGACCTATATCTCATACCTTATGCAAAAACAAACCCAAAACTGATCATAGACCTAAAATAAAAAATGTAAAACTATAAAAATTTTAGAAGAAAATATATAGGGAAAAAATCTTCATAACTTTGGGTCAGGGAAGAGTTCTTACATATAACAGCAAAAGCATAATCCACGAAAGAAAGGAACTGAGGGGCGCCTGGGTGGCTTAGTCATTTAAGCATATGACTTTGGCTCAGGTTGTCATCTCATGGTTTGTGAGTTCCAGCCCCACACTGGGCTCTGCACTAATGGTGCGAAGCTTGTTTGGGATTTTCTCTCTCTCTCTCTCTCTCAATATAAATAAACTTTATGAAAAAAAAAGAAATCAATAAAGTGGACTTTATCAAAATGTAAACTCCTGCTCCAGAAAAGGAAATAAAGACATGTCACAGACTAAGAGAAAATATTCAAAATCACATATCTGACAAGCAACTTGTATCAGGGATATAGAAAGAACTCTCAAAATCCAACAATAAGAAAAAAACACCACAATTAAAAAAAAAGGACAAAAGATCTCAACAGACCCTTCACCGAAGAAGATACACAGATGACAAATAAACACATGAAAAGATACTCAAGATCATTGGTCATCTGGGGAATGCAATGAGGGAAATGAGTAACCACTAAATACTATTAGAATAATTAAAAAATTTTTAAGATAGACAAGTGCTGGAGAGGATATTGAGCAACTGACACCATCATAACATTTCTGTGTGAATGTAAAATGGTACAACCTCTTTGGAAATCAGTTTGGCAGTTTCTTATTAAGTTAAATATATACTTATCATATGACCCAGCAATCCCACACCTAGGTCCTTACCCTAAAGAAATGAAAACTCCTATTCACACAATTGCTATGTCACTGTTTATAGCAGCATTATTAATAACTGCCAACAACTGGAAAAAATGCAGGTTGTCCTTCAACCGGTGAATGGATAAACTATAAATATATATCCATATAACAGAGTACTATTCAGCAATAGTAAGGAAGAACTACTGACACATGCAACAGGGATAATCAGAGGTATATGCTAAGTGAAAGTGGCAAGACACAAAAGGCTACTTACTGTATGATTCCATTTACATGACACTCTGGAAAAGGCAAAGCTATGTGGATGGAGAGAACAGATTAGTGGCTGCCGGTAGGTTGGAGTGGGGTAGGGTTTGACTACAAAGGAGCAGCAAGAAGGAAATTCTGGGGATGGTGGAACTTTTAGGGAGCAGCGTTATGGTGCTTACATGACAGTATGCATTTGTCACACTCATAGAACTGCACTCCCAAAAGGGTGGATTTTTCGGTATTAAATTTTAAAACATCACAACCATTCTGAAACGGTCAGTGACTCCATGTCCAAATTACCGTTTACTGACAACTTTCATCAAGTCCAATTGTGGATGATGCTGACCAAGCACAGTGCAATGAAGTACATGTAAATAACTTGAATTCCATTATGTAATATACCATGGTTGCCTTTGCGCTATTCAAATTTCTCTCACTTACTTGGAATGCCAAGAAGTAGGGAGGTACTACTGCATAAAAACAGAGGCATTAATTGTGGGGACAGTTTGAGAGAACAATTGTAACAGTAAATCCTTACTAGCACCTACTATATGGAAATCACATGCTATAGGATTTACGAAATAAGTCTAGAAAGTCCAAGCCCCAGTGATCTACAGTAAAACTTACTTAATAATTTTATCAAAATAAGCTTGTATGGCTGGGAGGTCAATTAAATACCAAGCCTATCCTCCCTCCTCCTCACCGGTTACATTTAAACTACAGTTGACAGGCTGAGGACAAGCGCTAGCTGTTTTTCCTTTTAACAGCTTGTACCTCAAACAGAAATCCAGTTGCAACCCTATCATTGTATTATGAGGTTCTGATTTTCAGAGGGTAGGAGACAGGGGTGGGGGAGCAATACCTTGTAGTTATAAGACCATGACCTTTTCTAAACATTGGTTCCATTAGCAGTTTTTTTTAAGTAGGCTTCATGCCCAACACAGAGTCCAACACAGAGCTTGGACTCATGACCCTGAGATCAAGTTGGACGCTAAAAGACTGCGCTACTCAGGCCCCCCAGCAGATTTTTTAAGATTTTATTTTGGGGAGCACCTGGCTGGCTCAGTCAGAAGAGCATACAACTCTTGATGTTGGGTTTGTGACTTTGAGCCCCATATGGAGTGTAGAGATTACTTAAATAAACTTTAAAAAAAAGTTTTCAAAAGGGGTGCCTGGGTGGCTCAGTTGGTAGAGCACCCAACTCTTAATTTCAGCTCAGGTCATGATCTCATGGTTCATGGGTTCCAGCCCCATCTTGGGATCTGAGCTGACAGTGTAGAGCCTACTTGGAATTCTCTCTTTCTCTCCCTGTTCCTCCCCTGTTCTCTCTCTCTCTCTCCTTCTCTGATAACAAATAAATAAAATTTAAAAAAAGTTTAAAAAATAAGATTTTAAGTAATCTCTATACTCAACATTGGGGCTCACACTTAAAACCCTGAGATCAAGAGTCGCATGTTCTTTGGACTGAGCCAGCCAGTCAAATACATACAAACATACATACATATATATATATATATTTTTTTAAGAGAATAGGGGAATAGAAGAACAGATTGTCTTTAAAACCCTTTCACTTCTGAAATGTTTCGGATTTAAACAAAATACTAGAGTAAAGGAGACTTTTATGCCAGGCTGATGGCATAAAGGCCCTATCACTGTGGTACAGAACTTAATGACTGGGTTTCCTATCTGTTTATCTCCTTGCTGGCTTCTAGATGTATCTAAGTGAGCTCAAATTTCCCAGACTGAAAAAAAAAAAAAATCCATTAATTGCTTTCTGTAAAACTTGAAAGCAACATTCTTTTCCATTAGTTTTTTTTTTGACTGGTTTGATTGTGTTTTGGTGGCTTTGACTTAACAGAGAGACAATACAGTACAGTGGTCAAGGACACAGACTCAGGTGGCAGTGTCTGGGTTCAAGTTATTAATTAGCTTTATGTCCTTAAGCAAGTTATTCTAATCTCTTTATGCCTCAATTTCCTCATGTGAAAAATGCAGGTAATCATAAAGTATATCTCATGGGATTGTTGTGACAGTACATTGAATGTATGTATAGAAAGCACTTAGAAGAGTGCCTGGCACATGGAAAGTACAAATAAACATGTTTGCTAGTATTATATAGTACATATGCTTTCCTCTTCTAAATCTTAGTTATAAAAATCAGTGCATTAAAGCTACAGGTTTTCACCCATTGTAGTATGTGCTGCTGGCATCCTATAACCATTTTATGACAATGGACATTTAAAATAAAGTGGGGTGCCTGGGGGGGGATCAGTCAGTTAACCATCAGACTCTTGATTTTGGCTTGGGTCATGGTCTCAGGACTTGTGAATTCCAGCCCCACGCTGGGCTCTGTGCTGACAGTGAAGAGCCTGCTTGGGATGGAATTCTCTCTCTCTCTCAAAATAAGTAAATAAAACTTAAACAATACAAAAGTGACTGAAAAAAATGGTAGTGGTAAATGGTCAACAGGAGGCTGATGAGGGGTCCTATGGCACAGGGAAGACCCAAGTCAGGAGGGTCAAGTATCATCTTCTGCCAGTTATGTGAGCTCCCTTTGACCAGAGTTTCTACATCTATAATTAAGAGTAGGATCTACAAATTCTTAAGTCCTTACCACCTCTAACAGTTAGTGTAAGATTTTAAATTAAGTCCATATGTACAGATTTCAGTTTGTCTTCTGCCACTGGCACACATATTTCACAGTACAGACTGATGAACACTGGTAGTGTATGGTCTCCAAAGTATTTGGGGGCTTTCCATGAAGACCTCAGGTCAAAAGTATTATGTTCCATGTTCATATCTTATCTAACACAATGGCTTTCTGATCAGGCACTTTGACATACTATAATAATAATTCAATGCTAGGACTACAAATGAGTGATATAAGTACATTTTGCAAATGTAGAGGAGGATGTTAGCTCAGGAATAAATTATCATTAATTAAAACATCAAGTATTTTGAAATGGTGTCATGGGAATGCTTTACTTCATTATTTGGTGCAAGTTTTGATGACTTGTATATAGTAGAGGTACTTGCAAATAAGCTAACCTTTTGGGAAAAGAATAGTAGTTTCAACTAAGTTAGCCCAATTTCCCTACTCATCTAGTTCATGTTACAATTAAATGCAAAGTTAATCCTATTTAAGTCCTTGTTCTTCAAATTGGTCTTTTGTGGCCTGCTAAATTTAAAATTAAATAGATCTTTCTCCATTGTGAGGAAAAGTTCTATCCAGGTTCCATTTTTCGATCTTGAATATCTATGCTTATTTAAAAACACAGAAATTTAGTTCTCAAATACTACACTATGTAAGAACTCTGGCAAGTTGCAGTGCTTGGTATTAAGAGAAACCCTGAGGAGGGGGTGCTTTTATTCAATGATATGTTTTGTTTAACTGTTCTTTCTCTTTTGTTGATGGGCAAACTGAGATATGGAAATTCACTTAGAAAAGTAGACAAAAGTTAGTCAAACACATAATAGGCTTGACTGGGGAGGGACCACTTAGTACCATGTGTTTTCAGGCAAGGTACTTAACCTGTGAACCAACTTCCTTATCTGCACAATGGGACTCACAATATCTAACTTGTGGGGTTGTGAGAATTTAATGATGTAACACTTGAAAGTGCTTATGTTAATGCCTCATTAATCGGTGTAGGTTTTGGTAAAAGACATTACTGAAGGGAAGTAACTGGTCCAAGTATCCCTGACATTCTTATCTAAAAGAAGCCAACTCCAATAAATGCTTATACTAAAAATACAGAATATAACTTATTTCTCTGCAACTTTCTAAATGGATTATATTGGGCGGGGGAGTCGCCGGGGGCAGGTGGAGGAGAAGCCGTTCCTTTTAGAGGTTCCCTAACTGGTGACATTCACTGTACTGGTGTCAATACCACAAGACTTGAAATAAAGTACTAAATTTGTAAAAATGTCCTTCTTGAGTTTGACGTTAAAGCAAAGATTCTAGAAACATGTTTTCAAGGATATTAGCCAAGTATCCCCTATTTGCTAGGCACAGCAGGGTACTATATCAAAATTATGATCGAGTCAATCATTGCCTCACTGTGATCCTAAGCCTTCTTTGCACGTCAGCCTCTTTACCTATGAAACAGGAGGTTTTTAAAAGATTATCTTTCTGGGCCATCCTGCCCCCCTATCTCTAGCATTCTTTTATTTGAGATGCAGAGATCTGTGCTCAATCAGGGCTGGGTGGAATGGTATTTAAGGCACTTATCAAGTATATATATAACTGAGTTCAAACCGCTTCAACTTCACATCAGAGCTTCGTAAGAAAGCAGCAGAAAACGAAGACGCTTGCATGTGAGCTCTCCTAGATAAAAGTATCTGACACAAGTAAAGCCTGCCAAAAGCCAAGCAGGCAGCGCGAAGGAAGGGTCGTCTTCCCCTGAATACACCCTTTACCACTCTGGATTCAGCGAGTATGAGGGGGGGAAATGGATCACTAGCATCGTTTCCAAACTCTCTCCCTTTTCCTTGGAGGCTGATCTGCCTGCAGCCATGGCCCCTCATCCTCTTCGCTTTGGGGAGCTCGGGTTCTCACAGCCCTGTTCCTTCAGGTACTTCGGAGTCTCCGAGCCCTGACGCCGTCCCCAAAGAAGCCTGTCTTCACTGCCCGCTGCCGTTCCTTCCAAACCCAAGTGGTCTCTGAGTGCCCCTGCACCTCAGGAACCTAAGTCTTCCGCTGCTCAGTTTCTGAATCCTCAGAAGCCTGGGTCTTCACTGTCCCGCTTCTGTCTCTTAGGAGCCCAAGTCCAGAGAGCTCCGCTTTTACCTTTCAGGAGCCCGTGTCTTCACGCCCCTTTCCATTCCGACCCTCTCCTTTTAGGAGTACGGGTCCTCACAATCCTGTCCCTCTCACACCGCTTTCCCTCAGGTGCCGGAGAACTCACATCCGTCCCGGTTCCCTAAGTCCCGTCTACAGCCCCGGTCCCCACAGCCGCGTCTTCTCCGAGCCCGGAGCCCCTTAGTCCCGTCCCAACAGCCTGATTCCTCGTACAACCCGGTCTCCTCCACAACCTAGTTCTTCAAACACTGACCCACTGTGGGTCTGGGTCCTGACTCCCTCCTCCCGCTCTTCTTCCTCAACTGCCAGGGCCCAAGACTCACAGGCAGCAGCGTCTATCTCCCCATGATATGCGGAGACTGCCCCAGTGAAGCGTTCGTCTCAGCAGCCGGTCCGACTGCTCGGCCCTCCCCGAGTACTTCCGGCACCGCTCCCCGCCTCCAACCCGGAAACGCGCGGCTCTTCCGGCCGGCGGGCGCGCGCCTCGTTTACGCAGGCGCAGACTTGCCCTCTTGACACGTGGTGGCGGTCCCTGGCTGTTGCTCAGCTCTGGCAGTTGGGGTTTTTCTTGCTTGTGGTTGACAGGCAGCGTGGGCGAACTCGTCGCTTTCTACCCCGGCGTTGCGATCCCTGCTCTTGCTGTTTCTTGCAGTATCCGCGTATCGTATATGTTAGCACGGCCGATAATTGACGCCCTTGGTTGGCTTAGAGGTCGCCATTTTTAGTTGATTTAATTGCCTTAATGGTGGTATCCGGACGGAGATATCACCTGGGACCGCAGTACCGCGTGGATAATCCTGTTGAACTCTAACAAGGGAGTTGGCAGCACAAGAGCATGGAGAGGAAAAACCGGTTGTACCTGTGGATTGGCAAATAGTATTAATTGAGCACTTACTGTTATCAAGGAACTTTGCTAAGCCTCTTAACTCTGATAGATCTTTTAATCTTTTTTAAAAATGTTTATTTATTTTGAAATGGGGAGGGGCAGAGAGGGAGAATCCCAACCAGGCTCCACATGAAGCCTGATGGTGGGCATGATCCCACCACCCCCAAATCAGGACTTGAACCAATATCAAGACTCAGAAGCCCAATCGAGTGAGCCACCCAGGTGCCCCTAGATCACTTAATCATTTAAGGAAAAATCCTGACGGGCGCCTGAGTGGCTCGTGGATTAAGTTTTGTTTTTTTTTTACACTTGATCTTGGCCAAAGGCCGAGAAGCAATAGGTTTTTTTTTTTAAATGTTTGTTTATTTTTGAGAGAGATACAGAGCACGAGCAAGGGAGGGGCAGGGAGAGAGGGAGACACAGAATCTGAAGCAGGCTCCAAGCTCGCAGCTGTCGGCACAGAGCCCGATGCGGGGCTCAAACTCAAACTCACAAACCCACAAACCGTGAGTGAGATCGTGACCTGAGCCCAAGTGGGTCGCTTAACTGACTGAGCCACCTAGGCGCCCCAAGTGTGGGACTCTTGATCTCGGGTCATGATCTTCAGGTTGCTGAGTTCCAGACTCCAGGCGGGGCTCCTCCTCCACGCTAATAATGTGGACCCTGTTTGACGTCCTGTCTCTCCCTCTCTCAGAATAAGAAAATTAAAACTTCAAAATAAAACCCCTGAGAGAGTAAGATTCTAATAAATGCAGTCTCAACCTGAACTCAGCTCTCAAAGCCTAATCCTGTCCTTTGTGTAACCATTAAACTGATGATTTTAGTTTTTACATCAAACACTTTGGGGTAACTTTAATTTTTAACTTATGCCAGGTGCTAGCCATGTAAGACCCAGTCCCAGCCAATGTAATATTTACGCTAAGATGAAGAACCCACAAACACAAAGGAACATACAAAGGGTCATGACAGCCCAAAGTGAGCCAAGGTAACTGACTGCAAAAATTAGGAAGAGGCGTCCCCCACCTGTGTTGGTGCAGTAACCTGCCCTTTTTTTTTAAGTTTATTTTTTTTAAGTTTTATTTTTTAGTAATCTCTACATCAGGCATGGGGCTCAAACTCAACCCCTTGATCAAGAGTCACAGGTTCTTTGAGCCAGCCAGGTTCCCCAGTGCCCTCCTTGTCTTTACATCTTATCCTTGGCCGACCAAACTTCCAATCACCTCTACATCGCCACCAGATGCAAATTCTTAGATTCAAGGCCCCTTCACCATTAGGCTTCAAGTGGTCTTCCTTAGCCTAATTTCCCTGCTACAGCTCTCTTCATTCTCCTGAGCACCTGGCACACCTTTTTTTCCTCCCACTCCATCTTTTTAAGACCAATTTAAATATACATTGATTCATTCAACAAACAGAGTGCTCATTGTGTGCCAAGCCTTTTGCTAGGTCCTGGGTATATATACTAGTAGATACAAACCCACAAACCGTGAGATCGCGACCTGAGCTAAAGCCAGACAGCGCCCCAAATAATGATTTGTTTTTAGGAAATGACTAGTGGATTGATTATAGGAGGAGCCCCCAACAAACACAACTGACAGTGCCCATATCTAGGCTTCCCACCTGTTTACACTACAGGTCTGCTTGCTATGTGACTCCCTTCTCTTGCAGCTTCTACATTGTAGAGGGCAGGAACCTCTATATATTATTAAAATATATTAAGGTGCTCACTTCAGCAGCACATATACTAAAATTGGAACGACACAGAGAAGATTAGCATGTCCCCAGAACAAGGACGACATGCAAATTAGTGAAGCATTGCATATTTTTCACTGCGTTTTGTATGTAAGTGAATTGATCACTGAATTCTGCTTCTGAAACCAATATTGCACTGTATGTTAACTTACTAAAATTTAAATTGAAAATAAATAAAATATATTAAGAAGAGTAAAATGCCTGACCGTCTACATTTTTTGTTTTAAAAAATCTATGTAGGGGAGCCTGGATGGCTCAGTCAGTTGAGTGTCGGACTCGATTTCGGCTCTGGTCATGATCCCAGGGTTGTGAAATTGAACCCCACGTCAGGCTCTGCACTGAGTGTGGAGCCTACTGGAAATTGTCTCTCTCTCTCTCTTTTTCTCATTCCCTCTCCCCCTGCCCCTCCCCCCACCTGTCCCCACTTGGGCACTCACACTGTCTCTTTAAAAAATGTTTTAGGGGCGCCTGGGTGGCTCAGTCGGTTAAGCCTCTGGCTTCGGCTCAGGTCAGATCTCACATTCATGGGTTCGAGCCCCGCGTCAGGCTCTGTGCTGACAGCTAGCTCAGAGCCTGGAGCCTGCTTCCAGTTCTGTGTCTCCTTCGCTCTCTGCCCCTCCCCCTCTCATGCTCTGTCTCTCTCTGTATTAAAAATAAATAAAACATTAGAAAAATTTTAAAAAAATGTTTTAGGGGTGCCTGGGTGGCTCAGTCAGTTACGTGTCTGACTTCGGCTCAGGTTATGACCTCATGGTTTGTGGGTTCGAGCCCCATGTCAGGCTCTGTGCTGTCTGCTAGCTCAGAACCTGGAGCCTCTCTTCAGATCCTGTGACTTCTCTCTCTGACCCTCCCCTGCTTATGCTGTCTCTCTCTCTCTCTCTCTCTCTCAAAAATAAATAAAAACATTAAAAATAATAAAATTAAAAATGTTTTAAATTTTAAAAAAATCTATGTAGGGGCTTCTGGGTGGCTCAATCGGTTGAGCGAATGACTGAAGCTCAAATCATGACCTAATGGGTTGTTGAGTTCCAGCCCCATGTCAGGCTCTATGCTGACAGCTTGGAGCCCAGAGTCTGCTTGGGATTCTGCGTCCCCCTCTCATTCTGCCCCTCCTTCACTCATGCTCTCTCTCTCTAAGAATAAATAAACATTTTTTAAAAATCTATGTATATGTACATAGGAAACAATCTGGCAAGGGAAACACTAAACTGTTCATAGTAGTTTGGGGAAAACATTCTCACATTTCTATACTGTTTTAATGTTTTTACAATTAGCACATACTGTTTTTATATTAAAACAAGTATATGTGATTGATTCCATATTTATGCCATTCTGGAAAAGGCAAAACTACAGGACCAGAGAAGAGCACTGATTACCAGGATTGGTACTAGGGGAGAAAGTGACTAGACAAAGGAACTTTTTGAGGTGATAGAAATGTTTGATATTTTGGTTGGTTGTGGTACTAGATACATGTCTATATGAGTTCATTAAACCATCTGATAAAAAAGGAATACGTATATGTAAATTATATCAGCAAACCAGACTTTAGAAAATAAAATACAGGGAGAAAATATAGAAGGCAAATAACATAGAAGGCAAATGTTTATTATTTAGAGAGAGCACAAGGTAGTGAGGGGCCACAGAAGGAGAGAGAAATCCAAGTAGGCTCCACGCTCCATGCTTAGCACAAAGCTAAGGCTCCATCCCATGAAACATGAAACTATAACCTAAGCCTAAACCAAGAGTCAGATGCTTAACTGAATGAGCCACCCAGGTGCCCCCAAAAGCAAGAACAATTTTAAAAATTATTTTCAATTATACAAGTAATAAAATAGCTCATTATGCTTTTTAAAATAATTAGATTACAGGTAAATCTAAAGTCTTTTGTGTCATGACCCTCATCCTTTCCTCCTTCCCAGAGGTAATCGTTGATGTGTGTTCTTGCAAATCTTTTTTTATAAAGTGAATAAAGTATGTGGCATTAGAAAACACATAGCCCTGGGTTTTTATGTGCACACGCGTATGCTCTTTGTTACACTGAGTTAACGTGGTACTCTCTTCAACACTTTGCCTCATTTTTTATATCTGTTGATAAAGATCTAAATTAATCAATCCAAATGTAGTAATGATTTTTTTTCCTTCCCGTTAATGGTTGTCAGGCTGTACCTTATTCTGCAACTCTTGTCACTCAACGCGTTTTGGTGTCTTAATTCACTCCTGGCAGCGCAGCAGATAGCATTCCACTTTATGAACACACTACACTCTGCTAATCCGTTAGCAGATTACGTTGCTCCCAATTTTTCTCTTACAGGGAAGCTGTGCCTCCAGTGCTCCCCTGGTGGGGTCCCTTCAGGGTCGATGGCTAGGGGGGGCACAGGTTTGTGCATTTTCAATTTTAATAGGGCGGGATTCGTGTCTTCCGCAGGTAGGTACCCACAGCCGCCCAGAAGCGGATCTCTCGCGTAGCGTACAACAGGTGCCACCCCATGCCCACTGCAGCTGGCGACAGCTTCCCCCGCCCTCTCCTACAAACGCTCTTCCCTGCCCCTCCCTCTGCGCCCGCCGGCCCTTTCCCAGCAAGCACCGCGAATTTTGCATACCAATTTACGTCCTTGCCTTTACTTCTATATGAAAATCCTAAGAGTCTTCTTGTGAAGATTGCTTTCTGGACCAGAATATCTTGCAGTCCCTCCCCCCACCCCTCAACGTGAAACATAGAATAGGAAATTGCTTTAGCTTTCTTTTCACCTTTATCGTAAGAGGGATGCGCCAACACTGCCTTCCTGCTCTTGTACGCGTTAAGGCAAAAAGGGCTTCTGTCGTGAGTGGCACACGTAGGGCAGCTCCATTGCTCTTCGTGCGGAATCGACATCAAGAGATTTCGGAAGCATAATTTTTGGATACCTGGGCAGCTGGTGATCGTTGGTCCCGGCGCCCTTGCTTTATGATAGTGACTTACAGAAAGTAATTGAAGGTTAGAGCTGCAGTCTCTACGATCACGTTACTGGTTGGTTCTCTTTTCTAGTTGTGTAAAATCTGGTAGCTACCGTAAAATGTGTTTGTTAAAGTGTTGTGAGCGCTAAGGCTTATTCACCGCTGCATGGTGGAAAAAGTGCTCAGGTGATTGCTGAGGTAGGTACGAGCAGCTGTTTACATTTCCCAGGTGAAGGGATGTAAATTTTAGCCAAGTAGGTTACATGTTTAACAGTACTCTGAGTTACTCAGGGAATATCTGGCCTCGTCCTAGGTGCCTGTTTGAGGGGTGACTGAATCATCACACATATCTTTGATTTTGTAAAGATTCTTTCCCTTTAACCAGGCATATATGATAAATGTGCATATGTCTATATATCTATATCTGTATCTATCCCTTTCTAAAGCTGTGGTGGGGCCGCTGGGGTGGCTCAGTCAGTTGACGTTGGACTACAACTTCGGCTCAGATCATAATCTTGCGGTAGGTGGGTTGGTGAGTTTGAGCCATAATCTTGCGGTAGGTGGGATGGTGAGTTTGGTGGGATGGTGAGTTTGAGCCGAGTGTCAGGTTCTCTGCTCAGACAGCAGGGAGCGTGGAACATGCTTTGATTCTGTCTCCCTGTTTCTCCCCTGCTCGTTCTCTCTCTCTCTCTCTCTCTCTCTCTCTCAGAAATAAACATTAATAAAAGGAAATGCAGTATATAATACATATACAAAAAACATGTTAGTCAACTTTTATGTTACCAGTAAAGCTTCTAGTCAACAGAAGGCAATTTTGGAGGAGTCAAAAGTTATACTGGAACTTTGTTTGTTTGTTTTTTTTTTTACAGTGGGGGAAGTGGTGGGAGGGTGGCACCCCTAAGCTCTGCAAAGTTCATGCGTCAACTGTTGTAGTGATAGACCCAGTACTTAACTTGGTGAGGCACTCACAAGGCTTAGTGAGGGGAAAGAATACCAAACTGAGTACTGTGCTGAATTTGGCTGGAAGGAGATCTGGGAAAGCTTTCCTGAAGCAAAGACTTTGCAGCTGAAACCTGAAGAAGAAATAGAAGACCCCCTGACAAAGTTGAGGAAAGGGCTGTTTAGGTAGAGGCAAAGCCTTGAGGATGGAACCAATGGGCTGCAGTACAAGAGCTGAAAGACCAGAATGACCGGCCTGAAACCAGCCAGGTGGCAGCTGAAGAGGCCACTGACTTCTGGTCTCACAGGCCTTGGATGTTTCTTGCAGTATTTTTTTTTATAAAGCATAAGGGATGAAGAGTTACCTCCACCATGTATCAGCACACTTTTTCTGTAAGGAAGCCAGATGGTGCATACTTTAGATTTTGTGGTCTCTGCTAGCTGCTCAACTCTGCTGGTGCAAAGCAGTAACAGACTATACAAATAAGTGGATGTAGCTGTGTTCCAACAAAGTTTTACCTACAGACACTGAAATTTGATGAAATAGTATTATTTTGATTTCTTTTTTTAATCCTGCCAGCCATTTAAAAATGTGAAAACCAGGGGTGCCTGGGTGGTTCTACTGATTAAGCGTCTGACTTCAGCTCAGGTCATGATTTCACAGTTGGTGAGTTTGAGCCCCGAATCGGGTTCTCTGCGGCCAGCACAAAGTCTGCTTCGTCGGATCCTCTGTCCCCCCCTCCTTCTGCCCCTCACCCGCGTGCACTCTCTCTCTCTCTAAAAAATAAACATTTAAAAAATAAAAATGTGAAAACCATTTTTTTCTTTAAAATTTTTAATGTTTATTTCTGAGAGAGAGGAGAGGCAGAGAGAGACAGAGAGACAGACAGACAGACAGACAGACAGACACAGAATTCAAAGCAGGCTCCAGGCTCGGAGCTGTCAGCACAAAGCCAGACGTAGGGCTCCAACTCACGAACCAGGAGATCATAACTTGAACCAAAGTTGGGGGCTTTACCAACTGAGCCACTCAGGGCTCTCATGTGACAACCATTCTTTCTCACAGGCCCCTGGTCTGCATATTCAAGAGCAATAAGAGCTCAAAACAACGACGGGATAGCCACAAGCTGAATACTATATACTTTTTAAAATGTTGCATGTAGGGGCACCGGTTAGCTTAGTCAATAGAGCATGTGACCCTTGATCTTGGGGTCACAAGTTTAAGCCCCATGTTGGGCACAGAGCTTACTTAAAAAAAATAATAATAAAAATAAAATGTTGCATAGGAACGTTTATAATAACGGTTCACCACCATGTCGCACTTACCAAGTGCCTGTCCCTAACTAAGCACTTAGCACGCATTAGCTCCTATTACTCATCATATAAACCAATGAGGTAGGTAGTATTATTTTGCTCACTTTACGGATTAGAAAACAGAAGCTCCAAGAAGCCCAGATCACATAGCAAGAAAGTAGCAGAGTCAAGAGGTGAGTCCAGGTCTTCTGACAGGAATCAGGTCTCTGACTGCCCAGAATGACCCCAGGAGAAAGTCAACTTTAGCAGAATCTGTTAGGAAAGATTTATTGGGAAAGTGAAGCCTTTTCATTTTGCTTATCCATATTCCCCTCTTTTCTTTTTTTCTTTTTTAAGGCTTTATTTATTTAAATAATCTCTACACACAACATGGAGCTCAAACTCGTAACCTCAATTATCAAGAGTAACACAGTCTTCTGACTGGGCCAACCCCGGTACCCCCCTTTCCCCTCTATTTTCTATGAAAATATGGAGTATATGAAAAGGCTAGTGAGATAATGGAGACGCATAGTCACTGGAATACAAATGATGACAAAATCAGTCCCAGAAGACCACATTTTATATGATTCCTTTCATATAAAATGTCCAGACAAGGCAAATCTATAGATACAGCAGAAGAAAGCAGATTAGTGGCTGCCTGGAGCTGGAGGTGGGAACACTTTTGTTTATTTACATTTGCAATACAAAATAGGAGCTGGGTGCGAACACAACACACTCACACCAGCCTGGGAAGCGGGAGCTACGACAAGGTCAGCTGGGCTGGATCCCAAACCCTTGGGCATAGGAAGGGGACCCTGGCTGGGCCCCTGCCAAACCCCCCACCCCAGGGTCTGAGGGAGGTGCGGGGAGGGGTCTCAGTGAGTGCATCAGGGCCCCATGTGAATGTTACCGGAGAGACCCCCTGCGACAGGGACCACCAATCCCCACAGAGCCAGCAGGGCCAGGTAGAGGGTCCTCTAGCTACCAGCCTAGGTCAAAGTGAAGGGTTCAGGGCTAGGGTCTGGGCAAAGACATGGCCTCCACTCAGGCCCTCCTCCAAAGTGGTCCTGAGCTCGGGGTGGGTGTGAGCATCTACACCAGGGGCTGGGGGCATAGTCGGAGGGGAGTGTGGGGATGCCCTACAAATGGGCATGATGGATCCTTTGGGGGTGAAGCAAATGTCCTAAAAATACACTATGGTCACACTCGTTCACTTCTATAAATTTATTTAAAAATCACTGGATTGGGGCGCCTGGGTGGCTCAGTCGGTTGAGCCTCCGGCTTCGGCTCAGGTCAGATCTCACGTTCGTGGGTTCGAGCCCCGCGTCGGGCTCTGTGCTGACCTCTAGCTCAGAGCCTGAAGCCTGCTTCCGGTTCTGTGTCTCCCTCTCTCTCTGACCCTCCCCCTCTCATACTCTGTCTCTCTCTGTATCAAAAATAAATAAAACATTAAAAAAATTTTTTTTAAATCACTGGATTGTACATTTAAAATGAGTAAATTTTGTGGTATGTAAGTTATACTTGAGTAAGGATGTAAAAAAGGAAGGACTGGAAGGAGAATATACGCAGCTCGGAGCCTGAGCATCTGTAATCAGTTTACGGAAAAAGTTCTCTAATCTAGAAACTTGACCTTAGTGAATTTCCTGCATGCTGAGCTTCTGTGTGTTAGCTGATTATGTCCCTACCCGCCTCCTTTTAAGACCCTTCTGTGGCGCCTGCCTAGTTTGGTTTAACATCCTGTAAGTCCCTGTGACTCACCATCCTCTTTGTTCTCAGGGCTCCAGCCACACTGTTTTTTCTCTGTGTATCTCTGAAGCCACTACCCTCTCCTTGCCTCAGAGCCTCCAGAAAGTTCTTCCTTCTAGCTGGAAATGTTCTTTCTCAACAGGTCCTCCCCTCTCCCCTTTTCCCATCATGGCCACTTCCTCCTCATTCTTTACATCTCACCTCAAATATTACTTCCTCAGGGAGGCCTTGACCTCCCCACCACTCACTAGGTTAGCTCCCTCACTCTTTCACGGTGCCCTGTACTTCTCAGCAGAACATTATCATAATTGTTATTAATGCATTTACACTCAATGTAAAGTTAGTTGCTCAATAGTTATATTCCCCAGCCAGAATGTCACCTGTGTGAGGGCACGGAACCTTGCATCCTTGGTGTCTGATGTAGTACCTAGCACTTAATTGGCATTCAATATATTTGCAGAGCTCTTCATAATCCATGGTTTTATGTATAAACAACTACATTTGTTGCAATTTATTAAGCATGTGATATGTCCAAGGATATGGGTGCAGCAAGACAGCCTGCTCCTGTCTGTTCTCAAAAGTAGGACAAGAACACTCTTCCCATTTCATAGGTAGTCTAACTTTACAGAACTTGTAAGGAAATTGCCTTCTTTAAAATGGAACTCCTTCTACTCAGGTCATAGATTCCCAACAGGATGAGTTTACTCCCGGTGGAGGGAGGGGGCAGGGAAGGTAGTTCAGGGAGATTAATTTTGAGAGGTTATGAAGCTTTGGTATTTTAAGGGTGGAGGGGAAGAGGGTGCCAGTTTGTCAGAGGGGAAGAGGAAGTTTCTAACCTTCAGGTGGGCAGATATAAGTATGGCTCCTCTCTCAAAACTGACCAAACCTGGGGACGCCCGGCTGGCTCAGTCAGTAGAGCATGTCACTCTTGATCTCAGGGCCATGAGTTTAAGCCTCATGTTGGACATAGAGTTTACTTAAAAAAAAAACAAAACCCAGGGGCGCCTGGGTGGCTCAGTTGGTTGAGTGTCTGACTTCAGCTCAGGTCATGATCTCAGGGTTCGTGGTTCGTGGGTTCGAGCCCCGCGTCGGGCTCTGCGCTGACGGCTCAGAGACTGGAGCCTGCTTCTGATTCTATGCATCCTTCTCTCTCTGCCCCTCCCCTGCTCATGATCTGTCTCTCTCTGTCTCTCAAAAATAAATAAGTGTTAAAAAAAAAAACCCCAAACCAACCAAATAGGTCCCTGAGCTCTCCTATGTTGGGATAAGTGACCACTGAAAAGAAACAATGGTCACATAAAAATTGTGTTTCTATACATTAATAATCCAAAAAAGAAATTAAGAAAACAATTCCATTTATAACATCAAAAAGTAAAATACTTAGGAATAAGCTTAAAAAAGGAGGTAAAACTAAACCAAGGATGAGTGTAACTTGTACACTGAAATCTAGAAAACATCCTGAAATTAAAGAAGACATAATTAAATGGAAAGACATCTCACGTTCATGGGCTTAATATTATTGTTGAGATGTCAATACCAGCCAAACCGATCTGTGGATTCAATACAATCCCTATAAAAATCCTAACACATTTTTTTACAGAAATAGTAAACACATCCTAAACTTCAGATGGAATCTCAAGACTCCAATAAGCCAAAATACTCTTGGAAAAGAACAAGGTTGGAAGAAGACTACACTTACCGATTTCAAAACTTTCTATAAAGCTATTGTAAGTAAAGCAGTGTGGCATTAATATAAAGACAGATATATAGTCCAGTGGATTAGAATAGAGAGTCCTTGTATCAAGTCCTGGTATTAAACAATTAAAAAGTTTTTTTAGATGTTTGTTTATTTTTGAGAGAGAAACAGAGCATGAGCAGGGGAGGGGCAGAGAGAGAGACACACAGAATCGGAAGAAGGCTCCAGGCTCTGAGCTGTACCACAGAGCCCGACAAAGGTCTCAAACTCACAGACCATGATATCATGACCTGAGCTGAAGTCAGATGCTTAACCAACTGAGCCACCCAGGTGGAGTTTTGAAGATAATTTTGTGCACTCATATTCATTCCAACATTACTTACGATAGCAAAAAGGTACAAATAATCCAAATATCCATCAGAGGATAAATGGATAAACAAATTAATAAATATCCATGTAATAGAACATTACTTGGCCATTAAAAAGAATGAAGTACTAGGGAGCCTGGGTGGCTCAGTCAGTTGAGCGTCTGGCTTTGGCTCAGGTCATGATCTCATGGTTCATTGGTTCGGGCCCCGCATCAGGCTCTGCTGACAGCTAGCTCAGAGCCTGGAGGCTGTCTTCGGATTCTGTCTCCCTCTCTCTGACACTCCCCTGCTCATGCTGTCTCTTTCTCTCTCTCAAAAATAAGTAAAACATTAAAAAAAATGTTTTTAAAGGAATGAAGCACCGATACCTTGAGGACATTCTGCTAAGTGAAATAAGGCAGACTCACAAGGACAAATACCATGTGTTTCCACTTATTTGAGGTACCTAGAATGGTCAGATTCATAGAGACATAAAGTAGAAGAGTGGTTACTAGGGACTGAAGTGGGGGTGGTAGGGGAAGTTACTGTGTAGTAGGCACTGAGTTTCAGCTAAGGATGATGTCAAAGTTCTGGAGATGGACAGTGGTGATGGTTGCACAACCGTGTCAAAGTACTTAATGCAATTTAAGTGTACACTGAAAAGTGGTTAAAATCCTAAGTTTTATGTTATATATATTTTATCACAATTTTATTTATTTTAATTTGATTAGTATTTTTTTTAAGATTTTAAGTTATCTCCACACCCAATGTCGGGCTCGAACCCACAACCTTGAGACCAAGAATTGTGCACTTTACCAACTGAGCCCACCAGGAGCCTCTACCATAATGTTAAAAATAAATTAAAATAAAATTTATTTTAGTTTTTAAAAAACTTTTTAAGGTTTATTTATTTTTGAGAGAGAGAAAGAGAATGAGTGGGAGAGTGGCAAAGAGAGAGGGAGACACAGAATCCAAAGCAGGCTCCAGGCTCTGAGCTGTCAGCACAGAGCCCGAGGTAGGGCTTGAACTCATAAGTGGTTAAGATCAGGATTTGAGCTGAAGTTGGACGCTTAACCGACTGAGCCACCCAGGTGCCCCTAAAATAAAAAATTTTAAAGAGAAGATGGTGAAGAGCAAGGTTTGGGGTATGCCTAAGAGGTCACCAGCACTGGGGCTGGAAGCTGGTCACCAGCTCAGGGAGGTTACTCAAGTCAGCAAAACTGTGTATGCCAAGTGCCTGGCACAGAGCATGTGCTCATAAGTGTAGCTACTAATGATCTCCATCACAGATGAGGAGACTGAGGCCTAGAGAGGTCCTGTAGCCAATGGAGGCAGTTGACTGGGCTCTGAGTTCTGTAAGGCAGGGGCGCGGTGCCAGTTGGAACATTAATAGTAATACTAGCTGGTATTTCTTGAGTACTTAATACATTCCAGACATTATTCTTAGTCTTTTCGTGAGTGTGAATTCTTCATTTACTCTTCACAACTCCTTTATGAGTGACGTTCCATAACTATCTTCCTTTTTCAGATGAAGAATCTAAGGCAGAGACCAGTCCAAGTTCATAGAACCAGCATAATTGGAATCTTGTCCACTCTGACTCCAAAAACAGAAATCCAGTCTTTTGGTTTGGTCATGGTGGTGGGACAGTGGCTGAAGGGGTTTCTGGGTTGGGGAGTAGGTGATTCACTTGACCAAATCTAGTTTCAACCCAGATTTTTTTTTCTTGTTTCTTTTTCTTTCTTTTTTGCACCCACTGGCAGAATTTCTTTTTCTGATTCACTCCCCATCTGTCAGTGGGTTCTGGCTTCTGAGAATGTGATGCAGAAGATCGGGTAAGCTGTGGGGGCAGGGAGGTAGATACAAAAGGTAGGTGGTCCTTAATGAATAAATACTTGTTAAAAAATGTTTAATGTTTATTTATTTTTGAGAGAGAGAGAGAGAGAGAGAGAGAGACAGACAGACAGACAGAACCCAAAGAAGGCTCCAGGCTCTGAGCTCTCAGCACAGAGCCCGATGGGGGACTCAAACTCACAAACCTCAAGATCATGACCTGAGGTAAACCGAGACACCCAGGTGCCCCAACAAATATTTTTTGAGAGCTCTCTGGTACCAGGCAATGTTCTAGAGGCTGCATAAAACAGACATTGTCCCTGCCCTCAAGGAGATTCCATTACAGGGATTATATGCATGTGAGTGGCAGGTTAGGGCTAGAGAGGGGGATAAGCTAGGAAAGGAAGTGGGGGAGGGGAAGGGAAGTGGATACAGACAAGGAAAAAGATGTGGTCAGTGTCAGTAAGGGCTATAAAGGGGATGTGAGAGAGAGTGACTGGGGAGCAGACACAACTGGAGACAGTGAGAACAGGGCAGGCCTGGCTCAGGAGCCGAGATGAGACCCGGAGCCCGGAAAGGAGCCAGCGGAAGATGTGGGAGAAGAGCATTACAGGATCCCGTGGGGAAACAGCACGGGCAAAGGTTATGAAACCCATGTGTCCAGAGGCCTTGAGGAAGGCCAATGAGGCTGGAGCAGGGTGACAGAAAGAAAAAGGAGTCAAGAGGAGATCCCAGCGCTAGGTCATGAATGGTCTTGTAGACCACGATGAGGAGTTCAAGGTTCTAAGTTCTAAGGGGAAGGGAGGCCATCGGACTTAACAGTAAAGCCTGGGAGCAGCATGGCAGGAAGTGGGGAGACCAATTAGGAGATTCTGGCTGTGAGGTAGCAGAGGCAGGTGATGATGGTGGTGTGGACCAGGTGGGGTTCAGAGAGGAAGCGGTATTAGAGGGGTTTTTGGGAGATGACTGAAGAGATAAGAGGTGGGGGAAGGGAGAATCTAAGGTGAGGCAGGGTAGAAATCACGAGTCCAGGGTGGACATGCTGACTTTGCAGTCAAGCAGCTGGAGGCACTGTTCCAGGCTGGAGGCAGACGCCTGGGAGGAGGAACCAGACACTGCCACCTGGGACCCACAGGCCACACCTCTTTACCGATGGGCAATACAGAGCCCAGAAGAGGTTTGTGTTTGGGTTTTTTTTTTTCTGTTTTTTCAAAATCGGTTATCGATACTTACAAATCAAATAAAACCACCTCCTCTTCCAAATCGGATGCTCAAGCCACGCTGGGCCCACATTCTGGTTCCATGGCAGACTGGTAGAGGAGCGGGTGCCCCTCCAGATCGGGCACAAACTCTCCAGCTGGTCCAACCCCAGCAGGCCTGCTCAACGTCTGGTCCTGGTGGCACTGCTTTCAACCTCAGGCTTGGGTAGGAGGTAAGATCAGAAAAGGGGGGGAAAGTTGTCCTGGGACAGTGGCTGGACTTCGGATGAACGCACAGGAAGTGGCAGTTTCGCTGCGTCTCAGCCCTGCAATGCAGGCTGTGCCACCTAATTTCACTGAACAGGTCTTGCCTCTACTGAAACATGGGGCTAACACTCGCTACCTAGAATTTCATATCTGGGAAAGCTCCTGGCACACTGGCAGTCACACAGAAGGGGCTCCAGCAATGCTTGTTTCTTTCAATCTCATGAGCAGCCCGTCTCAGGAAATCAGAATGGTAAGGTCATAGCACAGGTTGAGGTAAAAAGTCCAGATTCTGGGGGCACCTGAGTGGCTCAGTCCTTTAAGCACCCGACTCTTGATTTCAGCTCAGGTTTTGATCTTGCAGTTGGTGGGTTCCAGCCCTGTGGCGGGCTCTGTGATGACAGCATGGAGCCTGCTTGGGATTTTCTCTCTCTCTCTCTCTCTCTCTCTCTGTCCCTCCCCCCTCTCTCAAAAATAAATAAACATTAAAAAACAAGTCCAGATTCTGGCTCTACCACTTACCAACTATGCAATCTGAGTTTTCCTATTTGTAAGATGGGGACACTACTCTTCCCTGCCTTGTGGGAATTAAATAAGTTAATACAAAGAGTTTAAAATGGCATGGCACTCATTGAGGATTAGATTGGTTCTTACACTTGGATGGCCATTAGAGTCTTCTAGGGACATTTTAAAAATATTCAGGACACCTGGGTGGCTTAGTAGGTTGAATGTCTGACTTTGGCTCAGGTCATGATCTCCCAGTTCGTTTGTTCAAGCCCCATGTCAGGCTCTGTGCTGAAAGCTTGGAGCCTGGAGCCTGCTTCAGATTCTGTGTCTCTCCCTCTTTCTCTGCCCTTCCCCAGATTGTGCTCTCTTTTTCTCTCAAAAATAAATAAACTCAAAAAAAATTTTAATAAAAAATATTCTTATCTGGGCTCTAACCTCAGAGATCTCATCTGTATTCATCTGGGGTAGGGCCCTGGTATGGGTATTTTGTAAAATCTCCTCAAGTGATTCTATGTGCAGCCAAGAATAGGAGCTCTACAGTAGAGAGGTAATTAAGGGCATGGGCTTTGGCGCACAAGTGCCTGTGTTCAAATCCAACCAAACCAATAAAGAGGTGTATAAATGTGGGCAAGTTCCTAACCTCTCATGTTAAACTGGGTTAATAAAAGGACCTGGGAGGTTGCATAGACCTTAAGTGCTCAGAGCAGTGTGTGGCAGCTAGCGAGCCCTTGGCAGGCCTGGGACTCAGCACTTCTCAGTTGCCTTATTTCCAAATTGACTCCAAGTACCACAGGCCTACATCCAGTTCACACTCACTGTGTCCCCAATGGAGTCTGGATGGCTTGAACGTCCCTCTCTTAATCCCTCTCTTAATCTGCTCCCCGATCCCCAGGCAAGTTATTTTTAGTTTTGGCCCTTCTATTGTTCAGCCTTTTTTATCCACCCCAAAATTAACAGAATTATCTCCCAAACAAAATTGTCTGCTCAAAAAAAGAGAGACCCCAAAGATGCTAGAGGGAAGGATAGAGCTGACTGGCCATTCAAGTGTCTCTCATATTAAAGAATAGGAAGGAGGAGAAAAAAAACTGCCATCCCTGCTTAGGAAACAATGTTTAGCAGGAGGAAAAGCACAACACGGAACTGTACACTGAAGATAATTTATCCAGGTAAAGGAAAAAATGCATAGAAAAAGATCAAAAGGAAATATGCTAGATGCTAAAGAAACGTTTTTTTCTCTGCTTCTCCATCCTTTTATGTACTTTATAATTTTGTAGAGTCAATGTGTAATATACAGGAAAAACAACTAAGTGAAAAAATAAAAAAGGAAAGACTTCAATGACTTTCTTTCCTCTTTAAAAAAATTATTTACTTATTTTGAGAGAGACAGCATGACTGGGGGAGGGGCAAGAGAGAGAGAGGGAGAGATGGAATACCAAGCAGGCTATGCACTGTCAGCAGAGCTTGAGGTAGGGCTTGAACTCACAAACCATGAGATCATGACCTAAGCTGAAACCAACAGCTGGACGCTTAACCAACGGAACCGCCCAGCACCCTTTCTTTCCTCTTAATCTTATTGCCTTATGTCTTAGTTCCTCCTATCAAAATTTTTATTTTTCTTAATTTTTACTTATTTTTTAAAAAGATTTGTTTGTTTAAAACTTTTTAAAATCAATCTCAATATCCAGTGTGGGGCTTGAATTCACAACTCCAAGATCAAGAGTCACACACTCTTACCAACTGAGCCAGTTAGGCACCCCCCTCTATCAAAAAATTTTAGAGAGTTGTCTCCACTGGCAGATTCTTTCACTTCTCCCATTTACTACTTGATCCACTACAATCTGGCCTCCTCCTTAACGCTGGAGGTGACTCCACCCTGGAAGGATCAGCAATGAACTCTTAGTTGCCAAATCCAGTGGCTTCTCCTCTTTGCCAGAGCTTTGTGCAATACTGGACATGATTAGTGCTGTCCCCTTTCTGTAAGCTCCCTGCCTGCCCTCTGGGCTTCCTTTCTCCCCTCTGTCCAGGGACCTAATTTTCTGATCACTTCTGGTTGGTCCCTGCAGACTCCTCTCAGCTTAATGTTCCCTAGGTTTGGACATCTAGTCCCTTCTTCTCTGTGCACTCTTCTTGGGTGGACTCCTCCACTCCTGGACTATATGATCCCATCTACATGGCAGTGCCTAGATCCCAGCCCTCGCTTCTTGCCAGTGACAAGTCAATCCAAACTCCTTCTGAAGAACACCTTCATTTGGATGTCCCTCAAACAACTCATACTCAACAAGTCCAAACCAACTCATCATTTCTACTTTCCCTCACCCATAACCAAGTCTTCCTGCTTTGTTCTTTCCCTGGAAGTCATCTTTGTCTCATTCTTTCCCTCATCCCCCAAGTCTAGTTGGTCACTAACACCTGTTGGTTCCAATTTGAAACTGTGGAGCACATAAGCTTCCTGCTGAAATGTTCTGGCTCTGCCCTGCAGGAGGCCCCCTCTCTCTTGCCTGGATGATCATAGCAGTCTCCCTGACATAGCTTTCTTTTCCTGATCTTTCTCCTCCCCAGTCCATACCTTATAATTTCTCTGATTATTCATTCCTTCAGTCAGTCAACAAACATTTGCTATGCACAAACTCTGCTCCAAATACTATGACAGAAAAATGATACAGATTGACCCAAAATAGGTAAATAAATAACTTAGGGGATTTCTTTTTCTTTAAAGATTTTATTTATTTTATTATTACTTTTTTTTTTGAGAGAGAAAGAGTGCAAGCAGAGGGAAGGGTGTAGGAAGAGGGTGAGAGAGAATCCCAAGCAGTCTCCATGCCCAGTTTGAGTTCCCAACAGGGCTCAATTCTACAACCACAAGATCATGACCTGAGCAGAAGTCTAGGGTTGGACACTTAACCAACAGAGCCACCAAGGTGCCCCAAGATTTAAATTTTTTAAAGTAATCTCCACACTCAGTATGGGGCTCAAACTCACAACCCCAAGATCAAGAGTCATGTGCTCTGCTGGCTGGGCCAGCCAGGCACCCCTCTAGAGGACCTAGAGGATTTCAAATTATGGGACTGCTACACAAGTAAGCAAGGGGATTGAGAGAAATGGGGGCATGGGGAGGGGAGTTCTCTCAGAGGTGGCTTTTGCCCTGGAACAGTGCCCTGGATCAACATGACAGTTGCCCTCACGGAACTGGGGCAGCGATGATAGATGAGAATGTGGTTGGGACACAACTGTAGGTTGTGAGCCAGGAAAGGCCTGTGAGGAATGAAGGGTGAGAATGAGCTCTGAACACCTGAAAGAGGCACTTTCCAGGTAGAGGGAAGAGCTAGTGACAGGGTCCTGAGAGAGTTCCCAGCACACAAAGAAGCCCAGGATGTCTGGTCTGGGGCACAGGGAGTGAGGGGCAGAAGGAGGAGGGCAGAAAGATCATTCCTGGGGGCCCTGGTTGGGTGACTGAGTTTTATTCTAAAATTTATTAAAGACTTTTTAGTAAGGAAGTCACATTTGACTTTGTCTCTTTAAAAGATTACTCTCTCTAGGTGCATAGGGTGGAGTGCATCGGGGGGTGAGGTGGACAATGTGGCTGAGTACTAGGAAATGACTCCAGTGGCTTGGTCAAGTCCTGTGGGCTGGATTGGGTGTTGGCAGTGCACCTAGGGAGAACATAAACCTTCTTTGGGTCCCAAACACGTGCAGGCTAGCTCCGTACTCCTTATGACAACCATCTGGTTCTAGCCTCCCTCTTCAGCCCAGCTCCCATCATTTCTTCTTTGTGTTTGCACCTGCTGTACTTTTTGGAATGTTCTTCCTCACTTTCCCTTTGATGGACTATTCATCCCTGAGGCCAGCCTCAAATACCCCCTCCTCTCTAAAGCTGTTCAGGAATTCTCCAGGGAAAGTCCTTTGAATTTTTTCAGTGCTTAGTTTCTATCTCTAGGATAATGTTTATCGCCCTGTCCTGTCCTGCATGTTTACAATTCTGTCTCTGAAGAAGCTGAAAAAGAGCTTCTAGAAGGTAAGGACAGTTCAGTGAGTGTTCAGTGGATGTTCAATGCATAATCCAAAGATATAGATGGTCCTACTATAGAATAGTTCACACAGGTCAAGACCCCAGTCATGACCAGCCCCCATTATATTCAAAATCATCTGATAATGTGTAAGTCCTTGATCACAAGAACAGATACCAATGTGGGCACTAAGTCTCCTCATTTGATACTGGAAACAGCCCCAAGAGGTTGGCACAGTGGGAAAATCATCTCTATTTTACAGATGAGTCAATCAAGGCTTAAGAGAGGTGAGACTTGGCTTAAGAGGTGGCTTGGTTGGTTGAGCATCTGACTTGATTCTGGCTCAGGTCATGATCTCACTGTTTGGGATATTGAGCCCTCAGTAGGGCTTTGCACTGAGAACCCAGAGCCTGCTTGGAATTCTCTCTCTCTCTGTCTCTCTTTGCCCTCCCGCCCGCCCCAGGTTCTCTGTCTTTCTGTCTCTCTCAAAATAAATAAACATTTTTTTTAAAAGAGAGAAGTGAAACTTGGCCAATATCCCCGAGTCCCCAAATTTAGTTGTATCATTGACCCCTGGGCATCCTTACCTGTCCTTGAATCAAGAGCTTGTAAGACCTCCTTCCTGTCACCTCTTCGTGGTGGTGGATGGGACATCATTGGAGGAGGCAAGATGGGGAACCAATTTTCTTTCCCCCTCAAAAAAAAGGGCCTGTATAGAAATCCTGCCTATGCCATTTAAGGTTATGTGACCTTGAAGAATTAATTGATTCTCTTACTTCCCTGTTTTGTTTTTGTTTTGTTGTATCTGTAAAACAGAGGGTGAAAAGCTACTTAGGGTTGCTGGGAATATTACAGGAGACAAAAGCATCTTCCCCAATGCTGAGCCATATAGAAACGTTTTAAATACTTACTAATTACTATTACTGACTCCTAGAAATTTCCTAAGCACTTTTTAAGGATCACCTCTTTTAACACTCACAACCTTATGCCTCAGGCGAAATACAGGCATGGAGCTGTTAACGCCCCCCAAAGAAGTTAAGACTTGAACCCATAACCTCACTGCCAGGCAAGGCTTGGCAAACACGTGGGTCAGGAGAATGCAAGCAGCTTGCTCAAGGACTCGTGACCGGTTACTGACTCTATACTCAACCAGATCTCTGATTCCGAATTTATAGTGGGGCATTACTTCTGAAGGTCTGTAATAAAACTGGATTTGGGGAGGTGAAATGGGCAGTCCTCCAGAGGAGTCGAGAGATCCGCCTTTGCCCCTGACTGTGGATGAGATGAACCTTTAATTTAGACCTCTTTTCCTCACCTGATAGTGCGGGAAGAAGAGTTATTAGGGTCCCCAGAGCCCTTTCCAATACTGACTCTCCAGAGCAGAAGACCCCTGCTCAGGTAGAGGTTCACCGAAATCCCTCCGGCTGAGATTCATCCTCCGCGGGGCCCGCAATAAGGACGCGTCCCCTTTAAGGCGCCAGCTCGCCGGCGGCGGCGGCCGGAAGTGTTGAAGCTCGGCCTGGCGGCGGCGGTGGCAGTAGCGGCCGTGGCGGCCTCTGCGCATGCTCCGTCGCCCGCCCGCCCT
>NC_043707.1:120782146-120865090 GCF_006229205.1 Suricata suricatta | reverse complement strand
CGGCGGGCGCCGGCGAGCGGGGCGCTGGGGGGCCCAGCGCCCCCGAACTGAGGGCCCCGGAAGTCCTAGGCTGAGGGGCCCAGAGGGGCCGGAGCGACTCCGGATTGAGAGGCCCCGACGCCCAGGACCCCGGCGAGGGGTCTGGGGATCCCGGGGTATCCCTAGAGGCGGGGCCCGGGGAGCAGCAGGCCCTTCGATACAGAGTTGGGGAGGGGCCTGGGTCGCGCCTGGCGGGGGGGTGGGGGGGTTACGAAAGATGAAGGAAGCCTGCACGCCCGCCCGGGAGGAGACCCTCAGAAGCTTGGCAGGGGAGCAAGAGAGGAGAGTGGGTTCTGCTAGGGGAAGGAGGCCCGAGTTTCACCCGAGGGGCGCGTTAGAGGCCTCGGCCTTTCAGTCCAGGGGAAAAAGAGGCAGGTGCTGTTCCGAAGGCGTGGTGACTGGGTGGGCAGTGTGAGCAGGGGACGAGGAGGAAGAGCTCCAGGGGAAAGTGAACAGGCCCCTGCCTTTCCGATGAGGGGGCGGTAGGAAGATGCCTCAGAGCCTCAAGTAGGAATGGGAAAGGTCCAGACCTGTGAGGGAACGAGAGATTGAGTATGTCAGGGGTATGTCAGGGGGTGGGAAAACCCATGTTTTGGAGGACCGGAGAGAATATAATTGAGGGGAAGAAATGACATTTCCACTTTCAGAAGGGACAGAGGAACTGGCTAGCTGTCTCCTAATTGAGGGGCAGAAAGGATGAGAGCAGAGCCTTACCTGAGAGCCCTGGAGAGGGATCCACCAGACCAGACTAAGGCGTGTCCAGCCTTGACCTAGGGAGTGGGGGAAAGCTTGCCTATCCCAGAACAGGAGGAGGTCTGAATTCTCTTCAAATGAGAGAAATCCCTAAAGTACTTTCCTAGCAGACACAGAAGGGGCCTTCTTTGGTGTCTGTCTAGGAGAACCAATAACTGGGTTTCCCTCAACTTGGAGGATTAGGGAAAGGGAGGATCAGATCATTCTAGAGTCACAGAGGGATTCTTCTCCCTTGCCTCTGGTAATGTTACCAAAGTGCTTTCGGAGGACCTTTTCATTAAATGTTTGGAAGGTCTTCCTTAACTCGTAAGCCTTTTATCAATTATGGACACTTAACATATACTGACTTGATGACTTTTTTCATTAGTCATTAGTCAACCACTTATTCATGTTTACCTTAACAAATGCATATTAAATAGCTAATTTGTATTCAAATTCATCTGGTAAGCTTGGGCCCTAAATTGGTCTTGTCCTAAGCAGAAGTCCCCTAGAGTCTATCGTGATGACCCTTCAAAGAATGCTTTTATCCCATTGCTTCCCCAAACACCTGTCTTCAATATGTGACCTATCCCAAACTTCATTTGCTTTGGCTATGTCCTTCACAGTGGTCCTGTGTAGCATTCTTGTTGGCTTTTTTACATATGATAACACCCTGGATCACCTACTGAATGCATGAGAAGGAATAAAGAATAAAATGAAGTTTCGGCCTTAAGTAATAATAAAGTTTTAACTTCACTATATTATTATTGTATATATTATTATAATGGGAATTTCTTAATAGACTACACAATCTACAAAAAATTATAATACAGTATGGAATAAATACCTTTTGGGGTTAGAAAGTTTCAGGGTATCTGCTACTTTTACCTTTTCAACTATCAACTCTGATGTCCCTGCGAACATGTGACACTCATGATTTTGCCACGTTTTAAACATTAGTTTTCAGGGGTGCCTGGCTGGTTTAGTCGATGGAGCGTGGGACTCTTGGTCTCAGGGTCATGAGTTTGAGTCCTGTGTTGGTACAGAGATTACTTTTAAAAAAAAAAAAAGAAACATTCGTTTTCAAAGCGCAAAAGATGAATTTAATCCAGAGTAGGTCAGATGTCATTTGTTTAGTTTTCCAGTAGTTAATGTGAATAGGCTTGTGCTGACTCTTGATCAAGGTATCTTTTTTGTCTTTGAAAAGAAATACAAAATAATTCTTTTCACAGAGATTTGACATCTTTATGTGTGTTCCCCTACAATTGGAGTGTTGTGTGATTACACAATGAATACTCTAAGGCCCCTTCCATGAAATACCCAAAGGAGCAGCTCAGTCATCTTGCCTCAGGAGTTTTTGTTGCTATAAACAAGAGCTACTTTTCAGTTTATACTCACCTCAAAGAGATGACCTTTCAGTTAGCCAGTGTAGTCTGTAGAGCTGGTTTCAGGTTACTTGTCAGGAATGTGGTATTTAGGTTAATGAGATATAGTCAACCTAAACTTGCTTCTCTAAAGAATGTAAGGATTGCCATGTTGGATCAGACCTGTGTCTCTTACTGACACTGAAAGACATATTGTGGATGATTATAATTATCTTCTTGGATAAACTCAGAAGGTTAGAGAATATTTCTCATGGGTTCTAAGGAGTGGGAGGGCTAAGGAGTAAAATAGGAGTTCCTACTGAGGAAAGTATTAATCAAGTAGTTAGTCAACCACTTATTCAGAGTGTTGTAGAGAGGACTCAACCTTAGAGTAGAAGGTTAAAACCAGAAGCATCCTTCTAATTCTCCTCTAACCCATTAATTTACTTAAGCTATTTAAACATTTTTAAACCACTGTTTTAGAATAATAATTCCGTAAGTTTGTTCCATGCTAAAGTATTATTACATCTTTTAAATTCATTCACTATGTCCTAGTAACAGAATAGTGCTTGACAATAAATGTCCAACAAGTGTTAGCTGTGATTATTTTAGTTCAAGCTACATTTCATTTATTTGTCTGTTTATTTTGAGAGAGGGAGAAGCAGAGGGAGAGAGAGAATCTTAAGCAAGCTCTGCGATGATGCAAATCGAGCTCCAAGGTCCTGTGTGAGGCTTGATTCCAAGACCCTGGGATCGTGACCTGAGCGGAAATCAAGAGGCGGATGCTCAACTGACTGAGCTACCCAGGCACTCCTAAGCTACATTTTAATGGTTCAAAATTTGAAGATATCTATTGGTTCAATTATTCTAGAATTTGATAGCATTTGATAGTATTTCTTATTCGTATCCCTTTTTGTTTTTTTCTAGAGTCTAAGGTCCTAATTGTTTTGGTTCTCCTGTTGGCAGCCAGCTGAACCAGTCCATTGATTGTCTCTTTTATCCCTAGTTTTAAACCTTTAAATTGCAGAAGTTCAGATAGTGTACTGTAATATCTTACAATTAATTTTTTTCTAGTATATGACAATGTCGTGCATCCCTTTCCTTCGTTTAGTTCCTGAAGAGCACCTACTCTCCCATTTCATATCCAAGGTAGGCAGACAGTTTTGTAAATGGTCGTCTGATATTTGAAAACTGGTTATTGTACTGGTCAGTGTCATGGGTACCGAGCTAAGTGTAGGGGAACCATTCAAAAGGAAAGGCCGTCCTTGCTCTCCCAGGACATAGTCTGGTGGGGAGAAGCTGACAAAGTGGGATGAAGGTTATGACAGGGGTGCTGCAGGTGCTAAGAATGCAAGCTCACATCTAGCCAAGGAAGTCACAGGCCTCCCTAAGGAAGTGATGTTATTTGTTTATTTAAAGTAAACTCTCTGCTCAATGCGGGCCTTGAACTCATGATCCTGACATCAGGAGTCTCTTGCTCTAGCAACTGAGCCAGCGGGGTGCCCCAGGAAGTGATGTTTAAAGAAGTTATAAAAGTTTAGCAGTGACTAGCCAAAAAGGAAGGAAAAGAGAACTCTAGGTAGAGGAAACAAGCATGAAGGCTCAGGTGAGGAAATATGGCATATTTGAGAAATTGAAGGAAAAAAATGCGGGCCACCTGGGTGGCTCAGTCGGTTGAGCATCTGACTTTGGCTCAGGTTATGATCTCACGGTTTGTGGGTTCAAGCCCTGCGTTGGGCTCTGTGCTGCCTGACACCTCGGAGCCTGGGGCCTGCTTCAGATTCTGTGTCTCCCTCTCTCTCTGCCCCTCCCCTGCTCACACTCTGTTTCTCAAAAATAAAGGTTTAAAAAAAACTTTAATGACAGGAGCCCATAATGTCAGGAGAAGAAAAACTATGAGAAATGAGGCTAGCAGGGTAGATGGGACAGATTTGGAGGATTCTGTAAACACTGTTAGGATGCTTGCACTTTAATAGCAAAGGGAATCCTCTGAAGGATTCTGAAATGGGGAAATGGCCTGTGGCCTTTTGTAAGATCACTGTCTGCTTTGTACATCATGGAATGGAGAGCAAACCCAGAGATAAGGATACTGATGAGAAGCAGCTGGAAAAACTCAGGTAGTAGTGTGGTGGCTCAGAATATGGTGGCAGCACAGATGGAGAATGGGGGATGGTTAAAAAGAGAAACATAGGTGATAGAATGGATAGGCTTTAGTGCTTGATTAGATTTAGAAAGGGAAGAATGAAACATAACTCCTTTGTTTCTGGCTTGAGAAAATGGGTGGAGGATAGTGCCACTTACCGAGGAGGGAGACAGGAGCAGGCTTGTGAGAGAACATGAGTTCAGTTGAAGGTGCTCACAGATACAGCTTAAGAGGCTTTTGGGTACCGGTGGTAGAGAATTCAGGAACAAAGTTTGAATGTGAGAATCACAAAAGGCAGAAACAAGCATAAGTCTGATACAAGCAATTTTAACTAGATAAAATACAAACAAAAATGGATTGAACCTACATGTCAGTGCCATGACCATCAGGCAGCTTTTTAGAGAAGCGGCACCTGCCCTCCTGAAGAGTATAATGCAGTGAGGGAGATAGAGGTCTGTTCAGTTAACTACAATACAGAGCACAGTGTGATAACCACTAGAGGAAAGCTACACGTGAAGTGTTGGGGGACTGTGGGAAATGAAATGGTTTGTCAGGGGCTCTGTGGAGGAGTGGACTTTGAACTGGGCCTTGAAGGGAGACAGAGGTGAGGGAGAAGAGAGTTTTGGCTTAAGGAATAACAAAGGTCCAAAAACCTGAAGGTACATATTGTCTGTTCACAGTACAGGCAGAGGCCGGGATGGCTGGCACTTAAGATTCTCAGGGAATTACAGTTACAGATAAAACTGGAAAAATATTTTGGGTCCAAATGAGGGAGACTTTGAGTGCTGTGCTTAAGTATGCATAATATAGGTAAACAAGGGCTGTGGCAGAGCCACAATGTGGATTCAATTGTCTGACTACCAGTCCCATATTCAAGTGTACATCTACCGTGTCCCCGTGCACGTGAAAGTAAACACAGTGCTCTTACCTGTACTCTCTTTAGTGACTCCTTTCTTTGCAGCTGTGAGGACCAACTGCTGCAGAATATCCTGGGCCTTTGAGTTTTCATTGAAATTGGGATGATGCTGGGGCACCTGGGTGATTCAGTTGGTTCAGCATCCGTCCCTCGATTTTTGGCTCAGGTCATGCTCTCACAGTTTGTGAGATGGGGCTCCACATGATGCTGACAGCGAGGAGCCTGCTTGAGATTCTCTCTTCCTCTCTGTCCCTCTCCCACTTTTCTCTCTCTTAAAAATAAATAAACTTAAAAATATTTGGGATGATGCTTTGAGTTATGTTAGAGTCAAGGAGCACATAGTGCTAGACATTGGTTTCCCCAACAAGTCTGCAAGGAAGAGATCAGGGCAAGATCATCTCTCCATTTGGTCTGAGGCAAAGAGGTAATAAACTCCTAGAGGTCATACAGTTGGATTCAGTATTTATTATTTATTTGTTTTAATTTATTATTTTTTTTTACATTTATTTATTTTTGAGACAGAGAGACAGAGCACAAGTAGGGGAGGGGCAGAGAGAGAAGAAGGGTCAGCACAGAGCCCGACACAGGGCTCAAACTCACAAACCGTGAGATCATGACCAGAGCTGCAGTCAGACGCTTAACCGATTGAGCCACCCAGGTGCCTGGATTCAGTATTTATTAAACAACCACACAACGCAAATCATTTTTCTTTCTATACAGTTTCAGTTAGCAGATACTTATGAAGTACTCACAAAGGACAGAGCACTTGGTGAATCATAATGCCCTGATTGCAATGAAAAAAATGATTCCTACTTTCTAGGAGTTTACTGATTGGGATGGAACTAGTGGTGTGCTATAAATCAGTTCTCTAGAAAAACACAACAAACAACAACCCTGATTTATAGTGCTTGCCAGTTTCCGTGGCATATGTTCTCCCAGCGTCACTGATTTCAAACTACCAACTTGATGTCACTAAACTTGGAGTTGGGAAGAGATGTGCACAGTTAGTTCTCAGGAGCAGGTTCCAGCACAGCACTGGGTGAATCACATACTACGAAAACCTAAATCAGCAAGTGAGTACCAAAGCATGTCTGGAAAGATCAGAGCCCGTCAGCCCCTTCTCCCAGTTCCCATCCTTTTCAGAGGACCATGATCTTAGAATTGGTAGTCACAATTATCCTGGTGTTCCTTTCCAAACCAAAGTCACTGATGCTTCTTGTTTCTGACAACAGCCCAGCTATCTGACTTCATGTGAAAGATGGCTAATGCAGAAGTAAGTGTTCCAGTGGGGGATGTGGTTGTGGTTCCCACTGAAGGAAATGAAGGGGAGAACCCTGAAGACACTAAAACCCAAGTGATCTTGCAGCTCCAGCCTGTGCCGCAAGGGTAAGTAACTAGAGATTTGGATATTCTGAAGAATTTGGGAGGTTTAAAGAATGGGGAAGTTTTAACTTTATGGTTGCTTAGCACAATGGAACATTTAGCATCCATCTCTCAGAACATCTTTATAATATACTGTGTGCGCTATTTGTTATTTTAATACTTCTTACAACAGTAAACTGTCTTTGTCTCTCTCCCTCTTCTCCACTGTAAGCCCTTTGAGGGTAAGTTACATGGCTCCCTCTTCTTCTTCTTTTTTTAAAAAATATTTTGTGTATTTTATTTTGAGAAAGAAAGAGAGAGTGAGCGGGGGAGGGACAGAGAGAGAGGGAGACACAGAATCTGTAGGAGGCACTAGGCTCTGAACTGTCAGCACAGACCCTGGCGCGGGGCTCGAATCCACGGACTGTGAGATCATGACCTGAGCCGAAGTTGGCCACTTAACCAACTGAGCCACCCAGGTGCCCCTCATGGGCCCTTCTTCTCATTTATCCACACTGTGAAGCCCAGGGACTTGGTATGTATTTACCGAAAGACAGTGTAGTTAGAGTCAGAGGAGATTAGGCGAGACAACTACAGAACTTTTCCTACCAGAAGGGATCTGGACCCTAAAGGATGGGCAAATTAATCAAGCTTAGTTTATCAAATAATACATATCAACCCCCTACTATCATACAATATATTACAAAGTGTTGGAAAAAATATAGCACGTGGTTCCCACCATCATGGAGCCTGTAGTCTTAGTTGTACAAACCAAAAATACATATATGTAAATAAAGAGGTCACTTCCATGGCAAAAATCTAAGAAGTCGTGAGTGTCATGGTTAGAAAGTAGCTTGAATTCATCACTATGAATTTGAAAGAAGAGATAAGATTTTTTATATGGTCTTGAAGGCTGAAGAAGAATTAGATCTCTGGAAAGAAGGGAGAGATAGTAATTTTATCTTGAGGAATATTTAAAAGATTCTTCATAGAATTAGAAATGTTCTTGGGGTTCCTAGTTGGCTCAGTCTGTGGCGTGTACAACTCTTGATCTTGAGGTTGTGAGTTCAAGCCCAATGTTGGGTGTAGAGATTACTTACAAAAAGAAAAAAAAAAGTTTTTGGGCAAACACATAATCCAATCCCAATCTACTAAGTAATGTACCTTATCTTAAACACTTCTGGAGAAAGACAGCTAACCTTTCTTGGTAACTTAAAAAACTTTTTAGTATAAGAAATTTCATCAGGCACCTGGGTGACTCAGTCAGTTAAGTGTCCGGCTTAGGCTCAGGTCATGGTCTCAAGGTTCATGAGTTCCAGTCATGCATTGGGTTTTCTGCTGTCAATAAAGAGCCTGATTTGGATTCTCTGTTTTCCTCTCTCTCTGGCCCTCCCCCACTAGCGCGCGCACACACACTCTCTCTCTCTCTTTCTCTCTCTCTCTCTCCCTCTCCTCTTCTCTCTGTTTCTCTCTCACTCTCTTAAAAATAAACATTTAAATACACACACACACACACACACACACACACACACACACAAAACCATAGTTTGCTGACCTTTCTGAATATTGAAGGAAGTATTCTAAGATCTGTAAAGAAAAGTTAATATAAATAATTACTTGACAGGGGCACCTGGGTGGTTTCGTAAGTGGAGCATGTGACTCTTGATCTCAGGGTTGTGAGTCCAAGCCCCACTTTGGGGATAGAGTGTACTTAAAAAAAATATATTTAAATAATAATAGTAAGTATTGACATATAAAGTGATTAAAATATTTATTGGCACCAAAAGATTACACATGCCTATTCAAATTCACTTTTTGGGATTTCATTTGCTACATACACACACGTACTTGTAGTTGTTACCCTTTGAGGAAGGGCAACATGGGAAGAGTTAAAGCGTAGATTCTATCCTGCATGGGAGCTGTATTTTCTCCCGGAGTCATTGTTTCTTCTATCTTTCCTAAAGTGCTCCAGTTGTTGCTTTCCTATCCCTTCTGGACACAGAAGACACTTCTCAACTACTTAGAAAATTATTTTGAAGATTAGTTCCATGTATTTTGTGTGTCTATATGTCTTTTTTATTTTCCAAATGACATTGCCTTTTCAGGAAACTTCTCATCACTTGATTAGATTATAGGCATCTTTGTGCCACATATGGACTTACCAACCTACTGTTTACACTGAATTTACCATTAAGCTATGAGTACATTTCCAGGTTCTGCATTTGAGATGCCTGCCACTCAATGTCAAATTGATTTCTCTAGTTATATTTGTTTAATTAATTTATTTTTAAGTAATCTCTGAGCCCAATGTGGGGCTTGAACTCACAACCCCAAGATTGAAAGTCAGGCATTCTTCTGATTGAGCCAGCCAGGGGCCCTGTATGTTTTAATTATTTGGATATCATGTTGCATTTTAGAGAGAAACAAAAGCATTTATACTAGTGGTAAGAAGTACAGGTGTCAGATACAGGCTTCCACTTACAGAATGAATAAGTCACATCAGTAAAAGGCACTGCATTGAGGAACATAGTGATACTGTAATAGGGATGTATAGGGACAGATGGTAGCTACTCTTGTGGCAAACAATGTATAAATTTGTCAGTCCATTTTGTTGTACACAGTGAAACTAATGTAATATGTGTCAACTATACTAAAAAAAAATAAAGTATAGGTCTCATGAATTTAACACCATTGAGACAAAGATGCAAATCATGAGGTCTTTAGTTCAGTTACACTTAACCTCATTGGCAGCAGGATCAAGCATGAGGGAAAGAAGCAATCAAGGAACAAGTATGAATTGTTGGGAATAGATTGGAAAAAATATTCAAAAGGCAAAATATAGTAGAGATTTTCTATAAATGTTTTTTAATGTTTATTTTTGAGAGAGAGAGACAGACAGACAGAGTGTAAGCTGGGGAAGGGGAGAGAGAGAGGGAGACACAGAATCTGAAGCAGGCTTCGAGCTCCAAGCAGTCAGCACAGAGCCTGATGTGGGGCTCGAACTTTCAAATTGCAAAATCATGACCTGAGCCAAAGTTGGCCACCTAACTGACTGAGCCACCCAGGCACCTCCCTATAAATATTTTTATATTTCAATATATAGAACTCCTCTTGTATGCCTTTTTTAACTTTTACATATATGATATTTTGTACTTTTTCAAGTGTGCATTATATACATGTTTCCAGGAATACATTATGAAGCAAAAGTAGAGAGTCTGGTAATGTTCTCCTGATATAAATACATAGAATCTGACATATTGTATAAGATGACACTTTTTTTATGACACTTTCATAATACTACATTGGCTTTAAAATATGTCTACATTTAACTTTATTATTTTTTTTAAATATAGATACTAAGGTAACTGGAAGGCTTTTTAATCTTAGGAGATTTTCAGCATAGAAGATTTGTTCAGCATATGCTTTCTCTAAAAAAAAAGAAAATGGTTATTAACTTTTTCAAATATAATTTTTTATGCTCAAAAAGTTGTGGGGCGCCTGGGTGGCTCAGTCAGTTGAGTGTCCGGCTTCAGCTCAGGTCATGATCTCATGGCTGGTGGGTTCAAGCCCCACATCGGACTCTGTGCTGACAGTTAGCTCAGAGCCTGGAGCCTGCTTCAGATTCTGTGTCTCCCTCTTTCTCTGACCCTCCCCTGCTCGCTCTGTCTCTCAAAAGTAAATAAAAAACATTTTTAAAAAGATTAAAAAAAAAAAAAGTTGTGGGGTAGAGGACACCTGGCTGGCGCAGTTGGTAGAGCCCACAGTTCTTGGTCTCAGGGTTGTGAGTTCAAGTCCCACATTGGGCATAGAGCTTACTTAAAAAAAAAAAAAGTTATCAGAGGGAGTGAAGGTACTAGGATTCCATCATTGTTCTTGGCTGTCCAATTCATTTTGGATTGATTATAGTTTTTAACATCACCAAGGACTAGTGATTTTAGTGTACTACATAAATTTACTGAGCATCCTGACTGGCCTTTTACTTCGCCTGTAGAGGACATTCGATCCAAATGTGATGGAATAGTTCAGTTTGAAGAGTATCGGCCCTACTTTCTCTTTCATGCTCATATCCGTCTCTAGAAAAAAGTGTTTTTTTAATGTTATATTTATTTTTGAGAGAGAAAGAGAGAGACAGCATGAGCAGGAGAGGGTCAGAGAGAGACACAGAATCTGAAGACAGGCTCCAGGCTCTGAACTGTCAGCACAGAGCCTGACGTGGGGCTCGAACCCACAAACCATGAAATCATGACCTGAGCTGAAGTCAGATGCTTAACCAACTGAGCCACCAGGCGCCCCTAGACTGTGCTGACAGTTCGGAGCCTGGATCCTGCTTGGGATTCTGTGTGTGTGTCTCTCTCTCTCTGCCCCTCCCTTGCATGTGCTCTGTCTCTGTCTCTCAAAAAGAAATAAACATTAAAAAGAAAAAAAGAACTTAGTTATATATGGGTTTTCAGAGAATTAGAATACAATGATATAGACTTAATTTTAAAGCTCTAGTAAACATAAATTTATCTTCCTATGGTGATTCACAAGGCATGTCACTATCTTACATTCTCTTAACATTTCAACATATTTTATGATGTTTTATTATAGTTGTAGTAGATGTAGAGAATTAAGCTAAGTCATTACTATTCTGAGTTGCTTTAGGAAATGTTTTCTTTTTCCTTCTTTTTTAAGTTTATTTATTTTGAGAGAGAGTGTGTACCTGCATGTGAGCAAGTTGCGGGGGTGGGGAGCAGAAAGAGAGAGAATTCCTAACAGGCTCTACACTGTCAGCACAGAGCCTGATGTGGGGCTTGATCTCACACACTGTGAGATCATGACCTGAGCCAAAATCAAGAGTCAGACATTTAGCCAACTGAGCCACTCAGGTGCCCTGGAAATTTTTTGGTAAAACCTTGTTTACTCATAAAAATATAGACTGTGCCTCTACTTCCCACTACAAGTGCAATTCACTGGTTGTTGAAATTATGTATAAATAAGAATTTCTTCTTTTTTTTAAGTTTATTTTGAGAGAGAGAGAGAGCACAAACAAGGAAGAGGCAGAGAGAGTGGGAGACATTGACAACCCAAGCAGGCTCCATGCCATCAGTGTAGAGCCTGATGTGGGTCTCCAAATCACAAACCGTGAAATTATGACCTGAGCCGAAATCAGGAGTCAGCCACTTAACTGAGTCAGTCAGGCACCCCAAGAATTTCACCCTAAGGAAAAAAAGAAAAGATTTTTTTGCACATATTGGTCAATTTAGAATGAGTTTACTGAACTTATTGAAGCAATAATTACTCATATTTATCATAATCCTCATTTACCACCAACCAACTACGTACTGAGTGCTTTGTCATGTTCCAGTTAGTAATTTTTTTCCCCTGTTTTTTTAATTTAATTTTGAGAGAGAGAGAGAGAGACAGCACGAGCAGGGGAGGGTCAGAGAGAGAGGGAGACACACAGAATCTGAAACAGGCTCCAGGCTCTGAGCTAGCTGTCAGCACAGAGCCCGACATGGGCCTCGAACCCATGAACTGTGAGATCATGACCTGAGCTGAAGCCGGACGCTTAACCAACTGAGCCACCCAGGCACCCCCCAGTTAGTATTTGAAACACAAGACATGCAAAACTGAATAAGTAAATAAGACATAATCTGTTCTCAGGGACCTTTTAGACCATGTTTATCAGACAGGTAAACAAACATATAATGTTAAGTGTTACATGTGTTGTAACAAAAGCCAAGAATGCGGTTCGTTACAAAGAAGGAAGTAGGTGATTATACTGGAGGGATTGATAGGGAAGGAAAGGCATCATAGAGCTACTAATTAAAAAGCAAGTAGAGGGACACCTTGGTGGGTCAGTGAATAGAACATGCAATTCTTGATCTTGGGAATATAAGTTCAAGCCCCATGTTGGGTGTAGAGATTACTTAAAAATAAAATCTTAGGGGCACTTAGGTGGCTCAGTCAGTTGAGCCTCTGACTCTTGATTTCGGCTCAAGTCATGATCTCACAGTTCATAGGATCGAGCCCCGTGTTGGGCTCTGTGCTGATAGCATGGAGCCTACTTGGGATTCTCTCTACCCCTCTCCCCACTCACATGAGCTCTCCTTAACTCTCAAAATAAATAAACATTTTAAATAAATAAATAAATAAATAAAATCTTCCCCTAAACCCCACACATACACAAATAGATGGGGAAGCACGTTCTGGGGAAAGGGGGAAATAAGAACAAAGATAGAAGGTGTAGAAGAAGATGACAGTCCTGAGAACCACAAGTAATTTGGTATGACTGGGGCTTGGATTATAAAGTGACAAGTAGGGAGAGCTGAAACCAGGGGCTAAACCTTAGAACAACTTAAATATCCTATTAAGGATTTGGGGCTTTATTATAACAGCAAGTAGAGGGTTCTTGGCGGGTTTTCAGAAGGGACTTACATGATCATTCTAGTAGGAATACAGAAGATCAGGTAGATGCTAGGAGACTAGTTTGGACTGGAGATGATGCAGCCTGAATTAAGGCAGTAGCAGTGAAAGAAGAGATGGGGAGTCTGGCTGGTGTTAAGGAGATACATCTGGTAGGATTTGGTGGCTGAGTATGTGGGAGGTGAGGAGGAGGAGGAGGAGGGAGAAATCTGATGAAATTCCCAGGCTTCTGTTTTAGGCTGTAGAGTGCTAGGCGGTGCCAGGAAGAAGGATAGGGAATGAAAGAAGAGCGGTTTGGGAGAGGGAAGAGAACTTGTTTATTTTAAAAATTTTTTAATGTTTTTAATTTATTTTTGAGAGACAGAGAGAGACAGCACAATCAGGGGAGGGTCAGAGAGAGGGAGACACAGAATCCAAAGCAGGCTCCAGGCTCTGAGCTAGCTGTCAGCACAGAGCTCGACATGGGGCTCGAACCCACAAACTGTGAGATCATGACCTGAGCTTAAGCCGGACGCTTAACTGACTGAGCCACCCAGGCGCCCCTATTTATCTTAGACATAATGAATTCAACAAAATCCTGTGGTACATCCAAATGTATTTATTCATTTAGCAGTTAAGTGTATCCTGGTGTGAAATTCAGAGGCGAGGTCTGTGCTAGAGGTGTCACCACAGGGGTGGGTGATCACTGATACAAGAGATATTATTCAGGCAGTGCTTTCAAACAAGAGGCAATAGTTAATGCATTAAGTTTATGATAAAAATTAAAAAGAAGTCATCACTGTATTTTAGTAGGTTATTTGAGCACTTTTCTTAGAAGGTAGAGACATTTTAGAAACTTTCCCTGAGGTGATATCTTTAGTTGATGCTAGTTACTTCAGGCATAGTTTTTTTTTTTTTTCAGGCGTAGATTTTAAACTAGGCTCTGCTCATGTCAGTAGTTTGGTTATGAGTATTTGAAAACTGCACAAGTAAAAAAAAAAAAGAAAAGAAAGAAAACTGCACAAGTGCTAAAAAAGACTGAAGTGTCTTCCGATTCCAACAAAGGACATCAACTTCTGTAGTCAGTGGGTTCTTCCTGTCTTGAATTGTCCAACAGGATTACTTTTTAATTTTGGTAGGATAATCCTATAATATGGCTTAATCTTATACTTGGAGCAACATTTTATGTCAGAAGTGTTTAAATTTAGAAAGGGAAAAGTCTGGCTTAAAGACAGTAGCATGAGGAACTTGGCTTTGAGGTGAGGAAAGTTGTCGACTCATGTGCACAGTGGTGGCTGCTAAAGCCATCCCAGCAGCTTGGAATGTAAATACACCGGGGAGCTAGTCAAAGTACTAACATAGAGCTATAAAGTGTATTTATGTTATTCCTTTTGAGATAGATTATAAGAAATTTCTTAACCCCATGCTGTGAATATTAATTTTTTCATGATTTATGTAGTTTGTTTATCGATGGACACTTTTACAACAGGATTTATGAACCTGGGTCCGAGAACAACACGGCAGTCGTGGCAGTAGAAACTCACACAATTCACAAAATTGAAGAAGGGATTGGTAAGTCTTTTCGTTACTCTCTTGTCTTTGACCTTAGCTAACTTGGTTGAAATTTCTTGCCTTTTGTGCCTGTGTTCTCCCCCACCCCCCATACCCAGTGTGTCCTACCAATGCTGTAGCCATCGGTTTGATGGTGGCACAGCTAGAGACACGACCAAGTGACAGCTAGAGCTGTTAGGTGATTGTTGAGCATCAGTTTGCTAGGATCCCAAAAAGACTTTTCATCTACAAAAATTCCACAAAGAAATTGGAGCCTCGAGGTTGATCCTGTCATTAGAGAAGTTGCTGACAAGGACTTATGAGGTGTCGATCGGAAGACAATCAGTGGAAAGAAGCTGGAAAAAAAAAAGACTTTGAAATTAGGCCAACCAGATTTTAAATCCTGTTCTCTCACTTCTTAGCTGTGTGTCCTTGGGAAAGTCACTTCACTTTTCTGAGTCCCACACACCTGCATAGGACACAATGACTGCCTCACAGGATTGTCATAAGAACCAAATTAAGATTAAGCATACAAAAGCACATAGGACCGTGTCTGGCACATAGTGTGAGCTTGGTAAGAAAGCTGGTATGCCAAACTTGTTCCAGAAGATTCCTAAACAATACCAGTCAATGGGAACTCTTAACTCCTTAGAGGAACCAGAAAAGTAGAGGTTTTGAATTAAGCTTCTGGGGGAAAAGTGTTCAATAAATAACTGATTTTTTTTTTTCCATTTTCAGATGCAAGCACTATAGAAGCAAATGAGGATATGGAAATTGCTTACCCCATAACTTGTGGGGAGAGCAAAGCCATTCTTCTCTGGAAGAAGTTTGTATGTCCAGGAATAAATGTGAAATGTGTCAAGGTAATTGTCTTTTCTCCTTGCTGGGGCCTGTTTCAGGGCCCCTTGTTTTCTCCTCTCCCATCTACCATATCAGTGTTCTCAGTTTTGTGGCTATAGTCCCACACTGTCACAGTAGAAAAAAATAAGGACTTTGGAGTGAAATTGACCTGGATTCAAGTCCCACACAGAATACAAGGTCTATAAGAGCTGAGAACTTGTTTTGTCTTGTATATCAGTGTATCCCCAACACCTAGAATGATATTTGGCATATTAACCAATAAATATGAATGAATAACCAATGAAAGAATGAATGAATGAATGAATGAATGAATGAATGGAGTCCCATCTCTATGACTGACTAGCTGGGTGACCTTGAAGAAGTATTATTTAATATTTCAGAGGCTCAATGTGAATAATCGCACACACACATACTGTAAAGTACAAGCACATGAAATGAGATAATATGTGTAAAATGCCTTATGCAAGTGTGCGTTATGGTAGAAGTTGTTGAAATTTATCACTGATAAAAATGAATTTTCATCAGAGCACAATGTGGAAGTAATTGCTTATTCTGTTGCCAGTGATAGTCACGGCTGTACCCATAGACAGTCCCCATCGGTGGTAACATCCTAGAATCATGAAGGAGTATAGAATTTTGAGGCTCTGCAGTGATAATGGTTTCTATGGGACTTACTCTTTCCGCCATATCCTGAACCTTACCTTTAGAGCTAGGTAGGTTATTTCAGTTTGTTTAAACAGCCTTTACAACATTGAACCCAAGAGCCTGATTTAGGGCATAAATGGATTTCAGATGCTAATCAGTATATTAATCTCTGATCCTCCTCCTGTCTTCTCTAGCTTTGTACCAAGACAGGGCACTGTGCCCAGGGAAGGGTATTCTTCTCTGGCACAACTGGTCAGGAGGCTGCAAGGTACAAAGCTACGACTTAAGATACTATCTGGGCACATTTCGGATGTAGCAAGCAGAGTCTGTATATGTGCTGCCCAGGCGAGCACTGTAGCAAGTAGAGTTTGTAGCAAGACTACGTAGCAACAGTTTCTTTCCCTCTTGGCCTGCGTCAGTTGACCTTGATTTATTTTGGATTTTTCCTTTCCCTTTAGTTCAATGATCAGTTAATCAGTCCCAAGCATTTTGTTCATCTGGCTGGCAAGTCTACCCTAAAGGACTGGAAGAGAGCCATTCGTCTGGGTGGAATCATGCTCAGGTGAGCTTTAATAACAAGCACATACCAGGGGGCCTGGCGGGCTCAGTCAGAAGAGTGTGCACCTCTGGATCTCAGAGCCCCACATTGAATACAGAGGTTACTTAAAAAAATTTTTTTAATTAAAAAAAAAGCACATACCTTTCAACTGACTTTGGGGCACTTAATCATGGTAGAATATAGATAATTCCATATTTTCTTTTTAATTTGAAATTTTTATTCCCTCTGAAGAATTGGCTTGAGCAACCCACGCATTGACCTTCATCAGTTTGTTCTTCATTTTTTTTTTTAAGTTTATGTATTTATTTTGAAAGAGAGAGAGAAAGAACAAGGAGTGGAGGGGCAGAGAATGAAGGAGAGAGAGAGAATCCTAAGCAGGCTCCGCACTGTCAGCACAAAGCCCAATAAGGGGCTCGAACCCATGAACCATGAGAGAGCTGAAACCAAGAGTTAGATGCTCACTTGACTAAGCCACCAGGCACCCCAGCTTGTTTTTAAAATCCCTGTGAGAAAAGGAAGTTTGAATTAAATTCATTCTTCCCAGCATCTAAGGCAAATTTTTTCTGATGTCAGGATGTTAGGATCCTTTCTGGGCAGAAGTTTGGGAGTAGATGACAGTCCTACTTGAGAGCACCAAGTGTAGGCAGAGCTAAGCCTGGTGCTGAGGAAGCATGATGGAAGTGTAGGCTGACTGACAAGTTCTGGGATAATATGGTAAAAGAGAGGGTACTGTTGATAAGTAACAATCATGCTTAGTGAATGCAATCCTTGCCATCATTGAACCACAGAAATAAACTTCAGGCTGTATAATACCCTTGAAATGCCTGGGTGGCTCAGTCAGTTAAGTACCTGACTCTTATCTCTGCTCACATCTTGATCTTAGTGTGTGAGTTCACACCCCGTGTTGGACTCTGTGCTGGGCATGGCTTTTTATTAAAAATGGGGCACCTGTATGGCTGAGTCAGTTGAGTGTCTCTTGATTTCAGTTCAGTTCATGATCTCATGGTTGGTGAGCTCAAGCCCCACATTGGGCTCTGCACTGACAGCACAGAGCCTGCTTGGGATTCGTCTCTCTCCATCTCTTCCTACCTCTCCTCCAATCAATCTCTTTCTCCCTCTGTCTCTCAAAATAAACAAACAAACATGAAAATAAAACTAGGGGCACCTGGGTGGCTCAAGCAGTTAGGTATCTGACTCTTGATCTCAGCTCAAGTCATGATCTTACAGTTCATGAGTTTGAGCCTCACATTGGGCTCTGCACTGACAGCATGGAGCCTGGTTGGGATTCTCTCTCTTCTTTTCTCTGTGCCCCTCCCCCATGTGCGTGCTCTCACTGTCTCTCTCTCTCTCTCTTCTCTTCTCTCTCTTTCAAAATAAACATATTTTTAAAGAAATATATTTTTTAATGTTTTTATTTATTTTTGAGACAGAGACAGAGCATGAGAGGGGGAGGGACAGAGAGAGGGAGACACAGAATCTGAAGCAGGCTCCAGGCTCTGAACTAGCTGTCAGAACAGAGCCCGTCGCGGGGCTCGAACCCACGAACGTGAGACCTGACCTGAGCCGAAGTCAGAGACTTAACCGACTGAGCCACCTAGGCGCCCCCCCCCCTTTTTTTAAAGAAATATTTTTAATGTCATATTTTTAATAAAGTGAAAAAAATGTGTAATACCCTCACCCCATCTCTTTATACAGCAAATTTATTGTAATCCCTCCACCCATGAAGATTAATATTAATTGGATCCTTGAGCACTCACTTACTGATAGAAAAGTTTAAAGTGTGGTCAAGAATGGAAAGTACCCCACAGAACACATTTCAACAGCCTTTTTTTTTTTTAATGTTTTATTTATTTTTGAGACAGGGAGAGACAGAGCATGAGAGGGGGAGGGACTGAGAAAGATAGAGGGAGACACAGAATCTGAAGCAGGCTCCAGGCTCTGAGCTCTCAGCACAGAGCCTGACGCAGGGCTCGAACCCATGAATGTGAGATCATAACCTGCTGAAATCGGAGGCTTAACCAACTGAGCCACCCAGGCGCCCCTCAACAGCCTTAAGAACATCTTACCCTTTGTCTTTAATTCTTTTTCTTTTTAATTAATGTTTATTTTTGAGAGAGAGAGCATAGGAAGGGCAGAAAATGTGGGAGACAGAGGATCCAAAGCAAAGTAGGCTCTGTGCTGACAAGCAAAGAGCCCAGTGCAGGACTCGAACTCGTGAACTGTGATATCATGACCTGAGCTGTAGTTGGCAACTCAACTGAGTGAGCCATCCAGGTGCCCCTGTCTTTAATTCTTTTTAAGGAATCTTTCCTAAGAAAAATTTGTAGTGCTTGTAGAGATTCAGGCATAAAAACATTCACTGCTACATTATTTATTATGTTGAAAATTATAGTCTGCTTTAACGTATAGTCAAGGTATATCTAAAGTAAATTTGTAGCTCAACTAAATATATATGGGTATATACTATGAGATATTATGAGGTCATTAAAAAATGAGGTCATTAAAATTTTTTAATGTTTATTTCTGAGAGATAGAGCCAGAACCTGAACAGTGGAGAAGCAGAGAGAGAGAGGGAGACACAGAATCTGAAGCAGGCCCCAGGCTCTGAGCTGTTAGCACAGAGCCCAACGCAGGGCTCAAAGCCCTGAACTGTGTGAGATCATGACCTGAGCCGAAGTCAGTTGCTTAACTGACTGAGCTATCCAAGTGCCCTGAAGGAATTTTTTTTAAGATTTTACTTTATTTATTTATTTATTTATTTTTAAGTTTATTTATTTATTTTGAGAGAGTGAGTGGACAGAGGGAAAAGGAGGAATAGAATCCTAAGCATGCTTTGCACTGTCAGCACAGAGCCCAGTGTGGGTCTTGAACTCACAAAGCATGAAATCATGACCTGAGCTGAAGTCAGACATTTAACCAACTGAGCCATCCAGGTGTCCCAAAATTTTATTTATTTTTACATTTAATTTAATTATAAAATTTTTTAATATGTTTATTTTTGAGAGAAAGAGAAACAGAGTTCAGGTGGGGGAGGGGCAGAGAGAGAGGGAGACACAGAATTCAAAGCAGACTCCAGGTTCTGAGCTGTTAGCACACAGCCCGAAGTGGGGCTAGAACTCATGAACTGTGAGATCATGACCTGAGCCAAAGTTGGACACTTAACCAACTGAGCCACCCAAGTGCCTCTAATTTTTTTTTTTTTTTTTTTTGAGAGAGAGTGCGTGAGCAGGGGAAAAGGGACAGAGGGAGAGAGAGAGAATCCCAAGTAGGCTCTGTGCTCAGTGCAGAGCCCAGTGCGGGGTGCCATCCCATGAGGCGAGATCAAGAGTTAGACACTCAACCAATTGAGCCATCCAGGCGCCTCTAAGGATTTTATTTTTTATTTAAAAAAAAATTTTTTTTAATGTTTTATTTATTTTTGATACAGAGAGAGACAGAGCATGAGAGGGGGAGGGGCAGAGAGAGAGAAGGAAACACAGAACCGGAAGCAGGCTCCAGGCTCTGAGCTAGCTGTCAGCACAGAGCCTGATGCGGGGCTCGAACCCACGAATGTGAGATCTGACCTGAGCCGAAGTCGGAGGCTTAACTGACTGAGCCACCCAGGCGCCCCCAAGGATTTTATTTTTAAGTAATCTCCACACCTAACCTGGGGCTCCAGCTCAGAACCCCCAAGATCAAGAGTTGCATACTCCACTGACCCAAGTGCCCCTGGGCCATTAAAGTATTTCTGGACTTTTTACATGGAAAACTGCTTATGATGTAATGAAAGAAAGAAGACAAAATAGAAAATTGGAGACACTTGGCTGGCTCAGTCAGTGGAGCATGTGACTCTTGATCTCAGGGTTGTGAATTCAAGCCCCATATTGGGTGTGGTGATTACTTAAAAAAATGTGTGTGTGTGTATGTATGTATATACACACATAAGTGTGTTTAACACAGTTAAACAATGATTTTAGTTGTGTTAAAAAACACACATATGGGGATGCCTGGATGGTTCAGTCAGTTGAGCATCTGACTCTTAATTTCAGCTCAGGTCATGATCTCATAGTTCATGGGATCAAGTCCCATGTGGGGCTTCTGGCTAATAGCATGGAAACTATTTGGGGTCCTTTCTCTCCCTCTCTGCCTTTTCCCTGCTCAAGTGCATGCTCTCTTTCTCAAAAAACAAAAACAAAAACAAAAACAAAAAAACCCAGACATGTATGTATGTAAACTTTAGTAGAAGAAAATATGCCAAAATGTTAGTTATCTCTCTGTTGTTGGCAGTTGTTTTCTTAATAGTTTCACATATTTTCCACAGAAAATGTTATTTTTTTCTTCAAATATTATTTTAATAGAGACACATTTTAAAAAATTCATTCCAGATGATTTGTATGCAGAAATCAGTAGCTGAAGGAAATTGAGAAGGAATATTTTTAACTTTCATTTTTGTTGTTCTTGGGCTGTTCTTTTTTGCCCAAAAACACAAGCACATGCTAACTTTCCCCAAATGTAAAAAGGAATCAGAATGCCTGAAAAATCTTTAGTGAAAGTCAAGTAATGTTATAACATAGAGTTTACTATAATTAAAATACCCCATGGGTTTGTTCATAGCCTGTAATAACAATCTCTTGTGAATCCAGTTATAAGGGCAATTTATCGTGGGGTTTTAGTATAATCAACTTTGCTCTGTATTTAAAGGAAGTTGCTATCCATTTTATTTTAAAGGAAAGAAATTGCTCAAGTTTTATTTCTCCAAAAGTGGCAACAGATCTTGCTGGTCTAGGAATACTAATATATCAGACTCTCATCACAAAATTCTTATTCCCTGATAGCATTTCTCAGTTGTGCTGGGATATGAACTAGTCTTTTCCCTTTTGGGTTTGGTTTCAGTGAGATTCTGTGGGGAAACTCAGCTGTTATCAGGAATGTGAACCTAAAGCTTGGTGATAACGGGAAATGAGAGAATACTCATAATGAGCAGACTAGGAATGTGGGCGGGACCAATGAAAATTTTATAATCCCAATTAGAATTTTTGCAACCTAATGACTTTTTTTTTTAATAGTTTATTGTATCTATTGACTTTTAATGCTAATCTATAGAGTAAACTCAGCAATTTTGTCTCTCTTTGTCCCAGAGACCTAGTTCCATCTAGATGAAGTGCAGGCTGAACTGATACTTATTATCTCCCTTTGCACAGGAAAATGATGGACTCCGGACAGATTGATTTTTACCAACATGACAAGGTTTGCTCCAATACCTGCAGAAGCACCAAATTTGATCTTCTTATCAGCAGTGCAAGAGCTCCAGTGCCAGGACAGCAAACAAGTGTGGTGCAGACACCCACTTCGGCCGATGGTAGGGGGTAGGAAACCACCTGAAAACCCACTGTGTTTTTAGTAACACCTTTCCCCTTATTTCTCTTTTGTGTTTCCTAATTTCAATTCTTATGAGCATTGTTATCCCTGTAAGGTATGCTAATCTTGGGTGCACTTCCATGCTTTAGAAACAGACCTCTGTTTTCTCCCAGATGATTCCTGTTGGCCAGACCTCCTTCCTTGTTTCTTTCTTACAATGCATGGTAAACATTAGAAAGGTGGTTCAGTGGTTCTTATACTTACTCAGTGGTCTCACTCTGGTGCCCCTTGGCGGATCTTTGAAATTAGATTGTTTTGAAAATCCTTTGCTCTACTAGTGGTCAAGGGAGGAAGGTGGATTAGAATGGTGAATGGTTTTCAACCGTTGAGCTGAGATGCATCAAAGATAATGTATGATTGGCTGGACTGCACACTAGAGACTCTGCCATACAGATCAAAGAGCTCTGCCCGGGCGGGATCCAGATGACCACGTTGAGGCTTCCTCACAGATGAGGCAGGATGGGCATACACTTAACTTCGGTATCGTTGACCTTGGGATTAGAGCTCTCTCTCTCCAGGGAAGATGGAGTCATGTGATTTGATTAGTAAGGATTCAGTTAGTCCAGGGCTCCTGGCTGGCTCACTTGGAAGAATGTGCAACTCTGGATCTCGGGGTCATAAGTTTAAGCCCTACGCTGGGTGTAGAGATTACTTAAACAAACTTAGGGAAAAAAAAAAGAATTCAGTTAGTCCATCTGAAGACTTAGCACAGCTAAGATTCTTAGACTGTCTTCAGCTACTTCCAGGAGACTTAACGTATATGTTTCACAGAGTCACAAGGACACTAATGGATGTAAGGGAAGTACTGTGTTTTAAAAATGACCTCGCAAAGTTTCTTTAGGTCAGCCCTAATGTTCTGTGAGTAACTGCTAGGTGAGTAGAAGCCAAATCTCTTGGAACCTAAGTTCCCTTTAGGAAAGTAAAATATTTAGCAGTTTGAATTTTTGGTTATGTGATGCTTTCCCTTGAAAAGTAAAACAAGCTATGAAATTATTTACTTCCTTTTTATTGGCAAAAATCCCTTTAGTTGATTGTCCATGTCAATATTACTTTTTTGCTTCATTATTGATATGCTCCAGCATGTGGAGTCCATACTTGTCTATATATTTACCTGGCTTAGTTTGATTTTTCTCAATTGTCATTGTTTAAAATCTTAGTATATGAGGGGCACCTATGGCTCAGTTGGTAGAGCATGCAACTCCTGATCTTGGGGTTGTGAGTTTGAGCCCCATGTTGAGTGAAAAGATTACTTAAAAAAAAAAATAGGGGCACCTGGGTGGCTCAGTCGGTTAAGCATCTGACTTAGGCCCAGGTCATGATCTCACAGTTCATGAGTTTGAGCCCACATTGGGCTTTCTGCTGTCGGCACAGAGCCTGCTTTGGATTCTTTGTCTTCCTCTCTCTCTCCCTCTCCCCCAATCTCTCTCTCCCTCTCAAACATTAAACAATAATAAAAATTAAATATACAATATTAATAGCAAAATTTATTTTCATCTGTGAATCTGGTATTCATGGATCTCTTCTTATCTGATTTGTTTTGGTCTCATTTCTCTTGCTTTCTCTTACATAGCCTGATAAATAAACTATAGCAACTTCTGGTATTCTAGATGGTTAGTATCAAATATGCTTGTATTAGGGCTCTTGACTAAGCACCGTGCTTTTCTCTTAAATTATTGCAGATCCTCCTCATCCTCACTAAGTCTGGGGGAGATAGCCTGGCAATCATGATCTCCTTCAGTCTTTCAAAAACATATACTTGGTCAGGAAGCAAATTGCTCTTTTGTGATTTTAAAAGTTATCTTTCACTTTCTATTCAGAGTTAGAAGAAAGTGTTTTCTTTTGCAAAGCAGGTTTTCTTTAGGAAATTCAGTATTTGGGGCACCTGGATGGGTCAACTGTTTTGTGTCCAACTTTGGCTCGGGTCATGGTCTCATGGGTTCAGGAGTTTGAGCCCCACATTGGGCTCTCTGCTCTCAGCACAGAGCCCGCTTTAGATCCTATGTCTTTCTCTCTCTCAGCCCCTCCTCTTCTTGCACATGTGCACACACTTTCCCTCTCTCTCAAAAATAAATAAACATTAAAGACAAAATTCAATATTCACCCTGGTTTACAAGGATTCTAGTTTATAATATATGGACCTACAGGCAAAAGGCCGGAATGTTAAAATAACAAGGCTTCTTTAGCTATATGAGATAAAAGATAGTTATGACTTTTTCATGAAATTCACCATCTTTACCTCTAATGGACTGCTTTTAGGTAGCATCACACAGATTGCCATCTCAGAAGAGAGCATGGAAGAGGCAGGGCTGGAATGGAACTCAGCCCTCACTGCTGCTGTCACCATGGCTACCGAGGAGGGTGTGAAGAAAGACTCAGAGGAAATTTCAGGTACTTTACTATGGGGCTCCAATATCTTGCAGAGTTTCGTGACCCTTCTCACCATTAGGATTATGGACTCAGAAGGCCTCTTAATGACTTTTGCTGGTTTTTCTCATGTATATTAAAACTAAGTATAGCTGCAATCATTGTATTTTAATCCAGGCAACAACAGCCCTGCGTAATCACATTTTACATAGGAAGAAATTGAAATTCAGAAAGGTTCAGCAGCTTGCCTAAGACCTGTCATACCACCAATAGTGTCAGAGCTGAATTCAGCTGTTTGACTCTGTAGTTCATGCTTTTTCATCCTGTCAGTCTCCAACTTTGGAACATTTCTTAGATAAACCAAGTGGCAAGATGTTAAAAGAAAAAATTAGGTAGCAGGTGGTGTAGAGGATGGTGATTAATGATGATTCACTTACAGGGGACCAGGAGAAATTTCCCATCATCCTCCATTCATTAATCCACCTAAACAATATTTATTGCTGCCTATTTTTAGTTGACACTGTTGCCAACATAGATGAAAAGGCATAGCCTCTGCCCTCAGGGAGCTTATAATCCCACCTATTCTGCTGTCTTATTTTATTTTTGCAAATATAGTACTAGAGGGAGTATAGTTGACCTTTGAGCAATGTGGCAGTTAGGGGCACCAACCCCCTGTGCAGTTGAAAGTCTGTGTGTAAATCTTGACCCCTCCCCCAAACACTTTAACTACAAGTCTTACTGAAAACATAGTCAATTAACATATGTTATATGTATTATATACTGTATTCTTCCAATAAAGTAAGCTAGAGAAAAGAAAATGTTATTAAGAAAATCATAAGAAAAAATAAATTCACATCACTGTACTTTATCATTAAAAAAAATCCAGATATAAGTGAACCCTCACAGTTCAAACCATGTTGTACAAGGCTTAACTGTATATCTATAATTTAATATTTTTATTGTTTAACTTTTAAGATACTAAATACTATTTAATTTTAAATAAAAGTATTTAAATAAATAATATTTAATATTTATTTAATATAATATCTTTATTAGAGGAAGATATCTGCTCCCTATACCCAGAGCATGAAAAATTGAGGCAATTATCTCAAGTGCCTGTGTTGCCAAAAAGTCCAGATAACTGGGTGCCAACTCAGGGAGGCAGCTAGTACTCCAAAAGCTTCTTCCTTTTTCCCAGAAATGGCCAACAAGAAATTATTTCAAACTGAAGTAATTTCAAGTATAATTTGTAGATATGTGCCTAAGTATATGTAGCGTCCTTTGTTTACCCTCTGTTTTACCCTCTTATGTCAGAGGACACTTTGATGTTCTGGAAAGGAATCGCCGATGTAGGACTGATGGAAGAAGTTGTCTGCAATATACAGAAGGAGATAGAGGAGCTACTCAGGGGAGTTCAGCAGCGGCTCATTCAGGCTCCCTTCCAGGTAACAGGTAAGGACACTAATTCTAACAATAGTGGTCATTTTATTAAACACTAACAACTGTAGACAGATCCCGTTAGCCTCAGAAAACACTGGCATATAGGCATTATGATCCCCATTTTACAGATTAGGAAATTAAGGCTCATAAAGGTTATTTGTCCAAAGTTCATAATAAGGTTTTGAACTCAAGTCTGGTCATGCTTTTTCCATAGGTAAGTTTTGCCTTTATATATGGTGCCAGAAAGCAGTCTGTCTCTCCCTCCCTTCCTCTCTCTCTCTCTCTCCACATATGTATACACATATATACATACATATACATAGATATATATACACACATATAGAGAGAGAGGCGGAGAGAGAGAGAGAGAGAGGAGTCTAAAAATTGGGGAAATCTATCTGGTTTTAGACAAGTCTCCTATTCTATTAGTTTGAGGTTTCCAGAACTATTCTGTGCACTTAATAGCTGTTTCTGAATACCTATAGGGTGCTTGCTGCTGTCAGTCAGTGGAGCATGTGACTTTTAATCTCAGGGTCTTGAGTTTGAGCCCTACGTTGAGGGTAGAATTTACCTTAAAAAAAAAAAAAAGAGGGTCATAATGATACCTCATGAGCTTGTATGTCAGTGAGTTCTTAGATTTGTTAGTTGTGGGGCGCCTGGGTGGCTCAGTCGGTTAAACCTCCGACTTCGGCTCAGGTCATGATCTCATGGTTCATGGATTTGAGCCCCACATCGGGCTCTGTGCTGACAGCTCAGAGCCTGGAGCCTGCTTTGGATTCTGTGTCTCCCTCTCTCTCTGACCCTCCCCTGCTCACACTGTCTCTCTCTGTCTCTCAAAAATAAATAAAAAGCATTAAAAAAATACAGAAGGACTAAAAATAAACATATTACCTTTAAAAAAAAAGATTTGTTAGTTGTATCTTATTATTCTCTTATTGTCTTTATAATTCATACATTATATAAATATAGTTAAACTTTACAGTAAAATTTTATGTGCTTGGAGTAAAAAAAAAAAAGACAAGTAATATAGAAAGCTGGGATGACTCTTTTAGATAAGGTAGTCAAGGAAGGGCTCTTTAGGGAAGTGGCATTTGAGTGGAGACCTGAATTGAAGAAGCTAGCCTTGTGACCAGCTGGGAGAAGGAACATTCTAGGCGGAACATTCTAGGCAGAAGGAACAAAGACTTTGAAGTCGCAGAAGACCTGATAGGTTTAAAGCCTTGTAGAAGCACTGATTTTGCCACAGGGGAATAAGATACCAGAGAGTGATAAGGTGCTGAGGCTGGAGAGGAGTAAGAGGAGGGTTTAGATAAGCTTTGGTCAGAACTTTGGTTTTATTTTAAGGTGATGGTAAGCCATCATAGTGAGCAGGGGAGTGACATAATAAGATTTATTTATATTTTTTAATTTGCATTTGTGTTTTTTTAATGTTTAATTATTTTGAGAGAGAAGGAGAGAGAGTGGGAGCAGGGGAGGGACAGAGAGGGAGAGAGAGAATCCCAGCAGGCTCTGCACTGTCAGCACAGAGCTCTACCCAGGGCTCGATTCCACAAACTGTGAGATGTCCTGAGCTGAGATCAAGAGCTGGACATTCAACTGACTGAGCCATCCAGGTACCCCTATTTTTTTTTTTTAAGTAGGCTATTCATGCCCAGTGCAGAGCCCACCATGGGGTTGAACTCACAACCTTGCGATCAAGACCTGAGCTAAGATCAAGAGTCATATACTTAACTGACTGAGCCACCCAGGTGCACCAGGTTTTTATTTATATGTGTGTGTGTGTGTGTGTGTGTGTGTGTGTGTGTGTATACACACATATATTTTTTATTTTTTTAATGTTTATTTTTGAGAAAGAGAGAGAGAGAGCACAAGCAGGGGAAGGACAGGAAAGAGAGGGAGATGCAGAATCTGAAGCAGGCTCTAGGCTTTGAGCTGTCAGCACAGAACATGACTCAGGGCTTGAACCTATGAACCCATGACCTGAGCTGAAGTCAGATGCTTAACTGACTGAGCTACCCAGGTGCCCCTATTTATATTTTTCATATATTTATATATTTTTAAAAGATCACTTGTGCACACAGTACTTCTGCCGCAAACTGAAGTTAGTGGTTGTCTTCAGGAAAAGCACTTCAGCAATTGAATCATAAGATGAACTTTGTTTTGTTTTTGTAATGTTTATTTATTTTTGAGAGACGGAGTGTGAGCAGGGGAAGGGCAGAGAGAGAAAGAAACACAGAATCCGAAGCAGGCTCCAGGCTCTGAGTTGACAACACAGAGCCTGACATGGGGCTCAAACTCACGAACTGTGAGATCATGACCTGAGCCAAAGTCGCAAGCTTACTGACTGAGCCACCCAGGCTCCCCCGTTTTTGTTTTTAAATGTTTATTTTGGTGGGGGGGGGGCGGGAAGCAGAGAAAGAAGGAGACACAGAATCTGAAGCAGGCACCATGCTCTGAGCTGTCAGCACAGAGCTCAATGCAGGGCTTAAACTCATAAACTGCGAGATCATGACTTGAGCCAAAGTTGGAAGTTTACTGACTGAGCCCCCTGCTTCCCCCACCCCCCCTAAGTAGGCTTTATGCCCAATGTGGGGCTTGAGCTCATGACCCTAAGATTAGGAGATTTATGTTTTTCCAACTGAGCCAGCCAGGTGCCCCTCAAAAGTAGTTTTTTGTCTTTTAATTTTTTTTAAGTTTGTTTATTTTTAAAGAGACAGAGAGAGAGAGAGAGAGAGAGAATGAGAATCCTAAACATGCTTTACACTATCAGAGCAGTGCCCAACGCAGGGCTTCAACCCATGAACTGTGAGATGATGACCTGAGCTGAAATCAAGAGTTGGACACTTAACCAACTGAGCCAGCCAGGCCCCCTTCAAAATTAGCTTTGCGTTGGGGCACCTGGCTGGCTTGGAGCACATGACTTGTGATCTCAGGGTCATGAGTTCACACCCCATGTTAGGCGTAGAGCTTACTTAAAAAAAAACAAAGAAGAAAGAAAATAATTAATTTTGACGTATTAAATGCTTATGAGGCCTTCAAATGGAAATATCACTCAGCTAGATAGAATTATTAATCTGGTATACAAGAAAGAAGTCAGGGCTGGAGACCTGCCTGTGGGAATTCTTAGCATATATGTGTTACTTAAAAGCATGGAAATGGATGAGATGACCGTGGAAGAGAACTGTAGGTGGAGAAGTGTTCTGAGTTAAGGAAGTAACAACCACAACTACTGACAACTCTTTCAAGAAGTTTTGTATAAAGGGGAACAGAGATAATACTATGAATAATCTTGTATACCAGTTCCATGTTTGACACTTAAAATATGTTATTTCTAATCTTCATATCTGTTGCCAAGTAAGTATTGTTAATCCCTTTTGTTTTATTTTTTTATCTTATTTTTTTTTACATTTATTTATTTTTGAGAGATAGAGAGAGACAGAGTGTGAACAGGGGAGGGGCAGAGAGAGAGAGAGACACAGAATCTGAAGCAGGCTCCAGGCTTAGAGCTAGCGGTCAGCACAGAGCCTGATGCAGGGCTTGAACCCACAAACCATGAGATCATGACCTGAGCTGAAGACAGATGCTCAACTGACTAAGCTCCCCAGGCACCCCAGTCCCCTTTGTTTTAGATGAGAAAACTGAGGACTGGAATGACTTATCCAAGTGCATACAGATAGGAAGAAATTCTAAAACCAAGATTCAAACTTAGTTCTGTCTAGCAGAGTGACCATGTTCTCTAAACCAAAAGTCATAACTTGTAGCCAGATGCAGGATTATTTTCTTATTTTTGTATTTATTTATATGGAAAGATGTATACATTTATAACAATTAAATCAAAGTTAATTATACATGTGATAAAACTTGGCTAATTTTTTTTACAAATGCCATGAGAATAGTCCCATCATTTCTGGGTTGTTTCATATTTATAAGCAGAACAACAGAAGGCTGGGGGAATACTTCTGTTTAAACTTGACAGGCATATCTTTGTTTTAAATAGATGCTGCTGTTCTCAACAATGTAGCACATACATTTGGCTTGATGGATACAGTAAAGAAGGTTTTGGACAACAGGAAGAACCAAGTAGAGCAGGGAGAAGAGCAATTTCTCTACACTCTGACTGGTGTGTATAACTTCTGTCTCTTCTTAGGTGGTATTATACTAGTATCCTTGAGTCTTGCCAATTTCTTTGTGGACTTCTGTTAAACTGGCTTCTTTCCTCCCTCCCTCCTGTATCTTTTGGAGGATTAAGATGTCTGCTCAATTGCTCCATTAATCCGATAATATTAGTGGCAGAAGAAACAAATTGGCCTTTGTCTTTGTTACATTGTTGCTACTGCATCTTTTGATAGATTTATCACCTCCGTTATTCGCTGTAACCTGAACTTATGAGCACATAATTAATTTAACTCTTTTTATCAAGTAATTAATTTGTGCTATTGCCGGATGAGGTTTTTTTTTTCTTCTGTTTAGATGGTATGTATTTATCCATAGTTACTGAGTGTTAAATCTCCAAATAATTTATCATCTGATTTAAAAATCCTCAAATTTAAAGAAACTTATACCAAAGCTTTTAGCTTGTGCTAAATCATTTTTAAAATTTGTAGCATCGAGGCCTTTTATTATAAAAAGCTAGCTCTCATGTACATAAACTAACAACTTAAAATTCACACATTTACTTCATGTTTTAGCTTGACCTTTTAGTAAATCTTTAGCTTCATTGATTTTGGCTACTATATAAGGAGATCCTCCCTTGTCTGGGTGATTTAAAAGCATAATTCGTTGATGAGCATCTGTTATTTTTTCTTTATTGGCAGTAGGGCTTACACCTAGTATTAATGCTGCTTCTTGTTTTGTCATTTTGGGTTCAAACCCACCTCTGTAATAGCCACCACTGAGGGCAGATTTTGGTAGACTTTGAAAAACTTGTTTTACTTGAGGCTCCATATGTTTCATGGCTTGCAAAACATAACGGCCTGCAAATCCTACAGCAGCAATGGTCAGTCCAGCTGCTACTACTGTACTGGCCATGGCTCTGGCTCGGCTCCCCGGCCCCCACCGAGAGCGCGGTTCATCCCAGCCCAAAGGCCGCAGCCACAAGTTTTCAGGCCCCTACCATACAGCGACGTGGCCACCAGCAGGCACTGCTGGATGAGGTTTTGGAAATATCATGTTGACTAAGACAGCGCCACTCTTGACATGGTCTTTAAGTAATTCATGGGAAAGCAGACATAGAAATAAATGTAAGTAGTCAGTTTTGTAAGGCATATAGTGGAAGAAAGCTGTCACTTTTACCTGGAGAGAATTCAGAAAAGGTTTTGGAGGAGGTAAGACAGGTGAAAGATATAAAACAAGTCAGAGGTATGGATTATCACCCTTTGGATGATGTAAAATATATTATAGTTAGTCATGAAGCCAAAAGGCAAAGATTGTTTGGTAAGAGAAGAAAAACTTATGTTGTCTTAAATTTATTTTTATACACAGTATATAATATATATTAATATATACATATATTAATATTTTAAAGTTTATTTTGAGGGAGAAAGAGAACAAGGGCATGTGTGCTCATGTGTAAGGAAAGGGCAGAGAGGGAGGGATGGAGAGAGAGAATCCCAAGCAGGCTCCACAGGCTTAGCATGGAGCCAGATGTGGGGCTCGAACCCATGAACCATGAGATCATCACCTAAGCCGAAATTCAGATTTGGACACTTAATGAACTGAGCCACCCAGGTGCCCCTTTTTTATGTTCTTTTAAGCTACCTTCCAGGATTGGGTTGCCTGGGTGGCTCGGTTAAGCATCTGACTTCGGCTTAGGTCATGATCTCATAGTTCGTGGGTTCCAGCCCTGCATCAGGTTCTGTGCTGATAGCTTTGGATTCTGTGTCTCCGTTTCTGTCTTCCCCTCCCCCACCTCTCAAAATTGAATAAACATTTAAAAAAAGGTTTTTAAACTACTCAAACTAAGCTTGAGGTTAAATGGTATAAAAAAAATTTTTTTTATGGATTTTTGTGACCTGTTGCCAAATTTCCAAAATTATACCAACTTATGTCACCATTTTGAGCACATCAACATTGGATGTTGTTACTTAAAATAGTCTTTGATTTAACTTTTTAAAAAATTATCAATGTGATTTTTATCTTCTTGAGGTTCACATTTCTACTGACAATGGAAAAAATGTAGTATTTTGTAACTTATAAGGCAGTATTAATTTTTTTTTGAATGTTCTTGATTCCTACCTACTCCTTTTATTCCAAGCAAGGAATTAATTGACTTGCTCTCGGTGTTTCATGGGGAGCAATGTGCTCTACAATTGTAACTGATTATGTGTTGAATGCTTCTCAGGTAGTAAGCAGTAGAGGAAGTTATGGTATAGAACCAGAGTCACCAGTGGTCACCAGGGTTGGATTGTACATTGGGAAAGGGATCGTGATAGACATATTGTGGGAAAGCCCCCATGTTGGTCATCAGAAGACTTTTGCCTTGGCCCGAGCACTGAGACCTTAAGGCACTTTACCTCTCTGGATCCCTGTGAAAATTAATGTGTTAGAGGGGCACCTGGGTGGCTCATTTGGTTAAGTGTCCAACTTAAGCTCAGGTCATAATCTCATGGTTCATGAGTTCAAGCCCCATATCAGAGTCACTGCTGTCAGCACAGGCCCCCACTTCAGATCCTTTGTCCCTGTCTCTTTCTGAACCACACGCCCTGCTTTCTCTCTCACTCTCTCTCTATCAAAAATAAACATAAAAGAAATGAATATGTTACAACTCTAAGACCTCTTTTAGTTCTGTAATTCCTAAAGATTTCTTCTGTAACTTTCTGTAGACTTTTCTGGATGCTAATGGTAGGCTAAGACCATTGGTAGACTAAGGTTACCAGCAAGATGATCCTGCCTTGAAAAACAGTTTGGGAATTACTGTTGTTGTTTTTCTGGGTTTTTTGTTTTGTTTTTTTTTTTTGAGTCGGGGAGAGCAGCCCCCTACAGCTCCTCTGTAGGCCCATGTTAGTTCCAAAGGGATTTTGCAAATATTTCTTATTTTCATCTGTAGACCCAAGTGAGGCATCTATAAGCTGTAGAGTCAACTGGAGGCTTCTTTGTTTTGCATTTTGGTGACAGGTGACAAAATGCCACACAGGTGCTTCTAGGGTAGAGCTATAGTAGGACAACAGCCCGAAGAAGATTCTGAATTGTTGTTCTGCCTGTATCAAACAACGAAATGTAATGGCTGCAAGGTTTTTTTTTTTTAATGCTTTTTTATTTATTTTTGAGAGACAGAGAGAGACAGTGCTAGCAGGGGAGGGTCAGGGAGAGAGGGAGACACAGGATCCAAAGCAGGCTCCAGGCTCTGAGCTAGCCGCCAGCACAGAGCCAGATGCGGGGCTTGAACCCACAAACCACGAGATCATGACCTGAGCCGAAGCCGGACGCCCAACTGACTGAGCCACCCAGGCACCCCTGCAAGGATTTTTTTTTTTAAGTTGTCCAGTCTGGTTTCTTGTTTTGAGAACAATGAAGCTATACAGTGGCAAAACCGGGACAAGACCTCAGGTTTCCTGACTCCATTTACCCTTCCCGAGAATATACTTCTCTCCACACAAAGTGTATCTTTTTTCCCCACAGAGCTGGAACGCCAGTTGGAAGAGCAGAAGAAGCAAGCTCAGGATCACAGGCTGAAATCTCAGACGGTTCAAAATGTGGTACTGATGCCCGTGAGCACTCCTAAGCCTCCAAAAAGGCCCCGGCTCCAGCGACCAGCTTCCACCACAGTCCTGAGCCCTTCTCCTCCGGTCCAGCAGCCTCAGTTCACAGTCATCTCACCCATCACCATCACCCCAGTGGGCCAGTCATTTTCCATGGGCAATATTCCAGTGGCCACCCTCAGCCAGGGCTCCAGTCCTGTGACTGTTCACACACTGCCTTCTGGCCCTCAGCTCTTCCGCTATGCGACAGTGGTCTCCTCTGCCAAGAGCAGCTCACCAGACACAGTGACCATCCACCCTTCATCTAGCTTGGCGCTGCTAAGCTCCACTGCCATGCAGGATGGGAGTACCCTGGGCAACATGACCACTATGGTGAGCCCGGTGGAGCTGGTGGCCATGGAGTCTGGCTTGACCTCGGCGATCCAGGCTGTTGAAAGCACCTCAGAAGATGGGCAGACCATCATTGAGATTGACCCAGCCCCAGACCCAGAGGCTGAGGATACTGAGGGCAAAGCAGTCATTTTGGAGACAGAGCTGAGGACTGAGGAGAAAGTTGTGGCTGAGATGGAAGACCACCAGCATCAAGTCCACAATGTGGAGATTGTGGTCTTAGAGGATTAACTGGGGGATCTCAGGGCCAGGAGATATGCTTTGGTTTGGGATTTTAATTATTTGTTTATTTTTATCATTGTCCCACTCATTTCCACATAGGATCCTTTTTTTAAAACAAAATCTCATTGTTGTAATGGAAAATGTTGGGTCCCTCCCTCCCCCTCATTGACAAATGGACAAAAACAAGCTGTCCTTCCAGAAGTTGAGAGTAGGTCACTCAATGTCTAAATCCTTTTACACAAAGAAAGTTAGTTCTTTTAGGGGAGGCATCAAGATAACAAGAAACACTGTCCAGAAAGCCCTTTCCAGGCTAGTCTGTCTGTGTATGCATGCGGTTTTATATTTGTAAAGATGCATTGACCAAACTCTGGAACGCAGATCTGACACTGGAAGGCCACCCACCCACACATGGACGCTGAAGGATACTTTATTGTGTATCCTGGAAAGGGCCCTCAGAGGCCAGTGCAAACGAAACTCTGAAAGGAAAGCAAGTTGAACTGTGCTGAGAGGGGAAGGTGGCATATCAGCAGCAGCTAGATAAGGGAAGTGCTTTGGCCAGGATGGGGCAGGGAAATTATCTTCCAGAAGTGCAACTGATGCCTCTTGACATCTATAAGGGATATGACCATGGGTGCCATTTTGAGGAGAGGCCAGTAATAAGTGGAAGGGTATGTCTCCATGGACCCAGTGGCATCAGGGGCCTGGGGCCTGGGGCTTTGCAGAAATAGAAATCTGAGTTGTCACAGCTGTGCTTTGTGATTCAAGCTCACTTTCCCCTTCTTCCCCAACTTTGTCAAAGCACTTAACCCCACCCCCCCAACTAGGATCAATCCATTCATTTACAAACTATGTGAGGTGGTGTAAATGTCTCCAGTTCCGGACTGTGGCTGTCATGGGGGTGGGGCTCCAAGGCCATTGTTTTTATTGCAGGACTCCAGGTGCAGGGCAGTTCCTCATCCAGACCAGCTGCCCTTTTTCGTGGGGCCCTTTTTTGGCTTTGGAACCAAAAGCAGCCACGCATTTGGTGCTTCCTCATGTTCTGCCCTCCATCCCTCAACTGTTAATGGCATCTGTCTCCTGGATCCCACGCTCTTCAGCTTTTTGGCTGATTTGGAGAACAGCGACAGGTGCCTGCCTGCCTTCATCCTCTTTTAGATTCATTTATACCACGGATGTTTCTGTGAGATATTGAGCTCATTAAAAAACAAAAAAACAAACAAACAAAAGAAACCCGTGGGCTTGGCAGGGAAGACTCAACAGCCCCACCCTATCCTGAGGCACCAAGTAGATGTCTCCTCCTGATCCGGCTGGACTCCCTGGGAAAGAAGCATTGTCTGCAATATTATATTATAGGAATGTACCAGGAATATCAATAATAATATCTTTGGGGGGGGTTATTATTTTTTTATGTTGTTTGTATATTGAGAGCTGGGCCATTTTCTGTGCTGTGATTCCTGCTCTTTGACCATTTTCAGTGTTTGGGGCAAGAGTGGACCCTGGTTTTTATTTCTTTGATTGCATCGTTTACTGCACTAGGAAAAATATAGCGAAACTGCAGACAATTTAAAAGGAAAAAGAGGTCAAAAAAGAAAGCACACACCTTAGGAGTGGGAGAGGTTTTTTTTATTAAAAGCAAAACTTTGACTTATAGTTTCTTTTTTTTTTTTTTTTTTCTAAGAAGGCACCCACTGAAGCCATGTTTCTTCCAACACATGTTGGAAACCCTGTTGTCAAGCAAGTGAAGATTGCATTCTGCCATCTTTCAGATGGCTTTAATAGCTAGTGAAGCCCTCTAACTTTGGAGGGCCAATCTTAAAAGCCTTAAGGGTGAGATTTCTTAACCCCATGTATTTGTGGCTTTCAGCTTTAAAATTGTCTGGGGTTTTACTTTTCTCTTCAAAATGTTTATTAGGTGTAGCAATCAGCTTAGAACAAACCTTCAGCCCTTTAGCGAAGGAAGTGGCTTTTATTATTGCTTCTTTAGGTTTTCTGATGGTACATAAACAAAACCAAAATTTCGGTCTAAGCCTAAAATTGCTACTTGAACCTAGGAAGGCACATGTCATCCCTATCATGGTTTTTAGGGACACTTTTCTCTTTCCCAGAAATAAAAGTTCCGATTCAGGAAGAGGGGGAGCCCTAGAGAACACCCACACACTAGCTCAGGTTCCTTTCTTCTGTCAGCTATTGTTGGTAGTGTTTTAAAAACAGTGTGAGCACCATGCTTCCAAAGTCAAGAGATCTCCTCCTCCTAAAGACAGAGCCTGTTTACTTGCACTCTTTGAATAGTCCGGCTGGTGGAAATACACGAGCTTTGTTGTTTTCCTGGTCTTCCAATAGCCTGTCGTTATTGCTAGCTGCTGTGGTACCTGTTGTGTGGGGGTTTCCTCAGAACCTTGGTCTAAATGATCTCAGACAGCGTGAGAAATATGCAAGCCATTGCTATGTGCACAAGCAGCTGCAATGAATCATTCCTCAGGCTGACTTGGCAGTAGCCATCTATATTTCTGTTCATTCATTAAATAAACCTTTATAAGTACCATCTACATGCCAGGCTTTGTGCTAGGCACTGGCAGTACAGAGATGAAGACAGAGTTCCAGCACTCAAGGACTTCATACTTCACAGGTTGTCTGGAGTTAAGAACTGTATTTCAATATAATTGGTTTTCTTTTGTAATCCTATGTATTTTCTTTCATGCACTGAAATACATTATTCTGCAAATGAGTCCATAGGTTTCAGCAGACTCCCAAGAGGCACAACAAAGTTAAGCCTTTTCTAGTGAGATACTGAAATGTATTGGGTTAAGTGTGGTGACAGAGCTACTGGCTGGGAGCTGAGAACAAAGGGTCACGGACCTGATCCAGCTTAGGGATGGGGTCAGCAAATACAGGAGTACTTCCTGGAGAAGGTGTATACCTAAACTAATTTAGGAGAGAACATTTTTGGCCAGTTTTTGTTTGTTTGTTTGTTTATGTACTCCATTTCAAGTAGTTGGGCTTATTGATGTAAGAGGGGGGAAAATCCTGAGTCTCTTGCTGCCTCTGCCTCCAGAGCTAGGCAGTCAGCAGCATGGGCTATCTCCTGAGAGTATCCCACTGGGAAAAGCCGAGTCGTGTGTCAGCTTCTCTGAATTTCCATCAGAGGAATCCAGTGCCGGACTGGAAGTTTAGCTGGTAGAAGGTAAATGCCCCACCCTTCCTGCCCTGTGGTTTCCACAAAGGCCCTGGAGTCAATTGTACCAAGGTCATATCTTGGTTATGCCCCTGCCTTGTTCTTCTCCTATCAATCGCTAGGTTCCTTCCCTATACCCACCCCTCAAACAAAACAAACTCCCAGTTACTCTGAATTTAAAAAAATGGACAATATACCTGAATAATCAAGATTCAAAGCCACTTCACATGAAGTTTCTTGCACGCTTCTGTCCACATTTGGGAAGGAAGACTAATGTTAAATCAGATATCTTGGAAATTGATACTCAGTTCGGGTGGTCTGCCACTCTAGTGGCGGCGTTTTTATCACATTTCATGAAAGACATGAGGGTAAGTCTATGTGGTGGGAAATACCACCACAGTTTTGGCAACATCTGATTATAATCAAGCGTGAAATAGAGAACTACTAGTTTGCTGAATTATAATTGGTCCAGGTTTTAGCACTATTAAGAAGGTGGAAAGGATAAAGAAAAGGTTGAATCCTGAAAATAGGCATGAGGTTGTGATTCACTTTGGGCAATACTCCTGAGGAAATAGTCCTCTCTGGGAAGAAAGTCAGATACTAGGCTAGCCGACATTTTCAGACAGCTTCCCTAGAACAGTTGATTTCAAATTCCCTCACCCCTAGGATACCTCTTGGGGAAATTCTTACATGGTTTGTAATGTATTACAATAACAACCAAGGGTGTTACACTTGACAATGGATCAGTTCTGTTCGATTTGGACTCTATGCCTCTGGAATTTCTCTTAAGCAGCCCTACTTGAGACCTTTCCGGGATGCCTTCCCAATCTGGAAACAACCTTCTTAGTCCTGATGTATACAGTTTGACTAACTCTAGAAGGTTCTATTTTCCTCAAACTTCCTTTTCCATACTACTACTTCCCTAGAACTTGCTATTGGGAGCCAAAGTTATTTAGTTCCTAAATTCTGCCATGTCAGTAATTCTATCTTTCTACCATGTCAGTAACTCAACTTTGAGACCATCGTTTTTGTCAAGGCACCCCCCAAGAGCCAAACCTCAACATACATCTATCATAGTCTGTAGTCTTCCCTACCTAAAACAGCTTCCCTTACTCCATGAGTCACCTGAGCTGAAGCACCTTTGGGATGTGCTTATGCAGTGACTATAGGTAAGTTCTCCAGAATACCTAGATTCTATTTTTTTAAGATTTTATTTTTTAGTAATCTCTATACCCAACATGGGTCTTGAACCTACAACATCAACATCAAAAGTCACGTGCTCCACCAACTGAGCCAGCCAGGTGCCCCTAAAACCTATCTTTTATATCCAATCGATTCTGTATCTATGGTCCACCAACCAGGCTAAGACATGCCTGTTTGCTGGATAGATTATTTCAGCCCAGTATGATTCCTATGCCTCTTAACAACTACTTGAAATTTCTGTTCTGTTTTATGAGCCTCTCAGCCTAAAAGTAGACTACATCCTACTTTGAAATTGCCTCTAGGTTCTCCTCTTACATGTATGGTTTCCAACTGTACTCTTTACTGATAGTCATGGCTTATAATATGGTATACAGGGATTTATTTTTCTAGTTTTGAGAACAAAAATGAACAATAGTATTAAGTCACAGCTAAGGGTAAACGTAAAGCTGGGTAATACCCAGGAGGAAAGACAAATTCCTTAACAGGCTTTATAGGAGCTTCTAAAGAAAGCATACAGAGAGAGTTACTTGCATTTGGAAGTATAAGTTTGTTTTTTAAAAATTTCTTTGCTGTTTTCTTTGAAGAAATCTGTGTATTATAGAGCAAACTGGAAGCCCAGAGTCCTGATTGAGCCTGAGACTTTGGCCCACATTTTTGTTTTAACTTTTTATGAAATATAAATGCATATACAGAAGTACACAAATGATTGTACAATTTGATAAGGTTAAACTAAAGACACCCATGAAATGAGTTACCAAATCAAGAAAGAAAAAAAAAAAAAAAGGTTACCAGCATTTCACCCAGCTAGGATAACCACCATCTAGCTCTCTAACACCACAGCTCACTTTTACCTGTTTTCGAACTGTTTTATGACTAGCTTTTTCTCACTCAGCATGATGTTAGATTCGCCCTTGATGTTGTGTGAAATTGTAATTGGTTCCTTCTCGTCACTGTGTAGAAACTGTAACTGTGCCATAGCTGAGTCATTCTAATGATGGGTGCTTGGGTGGATTCCAGTTTGGGGGCTTTATACATAATGCCTCTGAACATTCTTGTACATGACTTTTGGTGAACATATATATGCATTTATGCCGGCACAGTCTTTCAAACATTAGGACAGTTCACATGTAAAATTCAAAATTCAGGATACAGCTTTTCTTTAAAACAACAACAACAAAACAGCCCAGAAGAACTGACAACACTGGGTCCGCATATCCTCACAGCAACACTTGACTGGAACTGATGCCTGTCTCTGGGGGGGCATGGTTTCTTCGCCATGTGACCCTGACACTGCCTATGATGGACCTAGACTTTCTCATTTGGTAGCCTTTTTTTTTTTTTTTGATTCAGTAATCTCTTAGGACACTCTTCCCCCAGATAACTGCAAAGCTTATTTCCTCACTTCCTTCAAGTCTCTGGTCACATGTTACCTTATCAGAGAGGACTTCCTTGACCACTCACCCTATTAAAATATGGCAACTTCCCCTGCAGTATGCTTCCTAGTTTTCTTTACCCTATTTTATTTTCCTCCATTTTACTTATCTAACATCCGTTGTTGTTTTCCCCCTCCCCAAACTAGAATGGAAGCTCCGTGAGAGTGGGGGCTCTTTCTTGTCTCTTAGTCACCGCTGTTTCTACAGTCCCTAGAACAGTGCCTGGCATGTAGGAGAAGCTGACTAGATATTTGATGCATGAATACTAAATAGCCAATACTCATTGAAGGGAAAGTATGTACCAAGCATTGTTCTAAGCACTTTACATATGTTAACCCATTTGGTCCTCACAACAATCCTATGTGGTGGGTAACATTATTTACTTCATTTTACAATGAAGAAACACATTTACATTCTACTCTAAACAAGCAATAGATTACACCGGAAGCACTGTAACTCATGAAATTTATTAAAAAGTCTTTAAATGTACTAGAGAACTTAATACCTAAAAGGAGCCCTTCAATGGATCATTTTATAATAATGGTGTTTTATTTGGAAACATGGTTAGTTACCACTAAAGTTAAAATTTTCAGTTGTAGGACTGAGCCTTGCTCAGGCTGCAGCTTGGCAAAGATTGCCAAAGATCTGGGGCAGTGGTAGCTGATAAGATTTTGTGATCTGTCCTGGGCAGCAAGTCCTTGGTGCCATCTGTCCAGAGTTCTGAGGAGGAAGTACTGGAGGTGCTGTACCCAGATTTTAATATCGCCCCCCAAAACCAGAGACCGCCAGGGAGGCCGAATGACGCATGCAAAAGCAAAGGGCTTTATTACGAATTTAGGCCCGGCCAGCCTAAACTCGGGCTCACAGACTTCAACAACACACTGGATCCACGTGGAGCAAGCCCAGAACATGGCGGGGCAGGGCCTTTTATGAGTTTGGGAAGGGGGAATTACAGGAAATGGGGACACAGGTATATTGACAGCAGGTTTAACCATTCATTGATACTTTTGGTGGGGGCCAATCACAACACCTAGAGTATTGACCAATCACAGAGTGGACCCAGGACCCTCACATAGGGCGTGACTAGTCTTAACCTCCATCTTTAGGCCCACCCTTAGAAATGTTAAAGGTGTTAGCTGGCCTTCAAGGTCAGAGGGGAAACCTGAATCTGACCTGCATCCTTACAGAGGGAAGGAAAGTTCACCTAAATGAAGGATTTTAGAACCCAGATCTTCTGTCAGTCACAGGAAGTACAGACTTACCACATTTCTATTTCCATCTATCTATCTATGTATGTAATCTCTATGCCCAATAAGGGGCTTACACTCATGATCTGAAGATTGAGTTGTACACCCTATTGACTAAGCCAAACCAGGTGCCTCTGACTTACCACTTTGTTAATGGCCCTGTTTGAGATGATTCTGGTGTCAGAGACCCTGCTTAGAACTCCTTCATTTCTTTGTTAAGGTCCTACTCTGTGGAGCCCAACCCCATGTGTCAGTTGCTACACAGGATCCCTACTCCGTAGAACATCAGTAGCATTATAAAGCCTTTGCTAACTGAGCAAGAAGTAAACATTCCCTTGGTCCAGGAACAAAATTGGAACTGTTATGCCACAGAAATGCTAGGTTCCCACTGCTGTTGACTGAGGCACTCTGGTTAGCCTTTCTGAGCAAACTGGACACAACTCATATTGTTGCCTTTTTAAAATTCTTTGTAGTCCCTTCCCAAGGACCAAGGAAGGATTTAGATTTAAAACATTGTCACAAATAGTTCAGACACAGTCATTGGTTTAATTACTCTTCCTTGGCACAAACTTAACATTGAACCAGCCCTTCCAGGGGCTCCCTGGCTTCATTTCCCCTTGGCATTGTCTCCAGAAATGTTATTTGCCCTCCATTTCTCTCTTTGATTATTTGAGATTGAGACTGTAGCTGTTCCTTAGCACACTGCCACTTGGACTTTTAGGTCCTATGTGTCAATAAAAAGGAAAAAAAAGGGTGCCTTTGTGGCTCAGTTGATTAAGCGACTGACTTGATTTCTGTTCAGGTTATGATCTCACAGTCATGAGATCAAGCTCTGCATTGGGCTCTTTGCTGAGTGGAGCCTGCTTGGGATATTCTCTCTGTCTCTGTCTCTATCTCTCTCTCTCAAACTTAAAGAGAGAGGACAAAAAAGTCTTAGGAACCAACATGGGGTTCACAGCATTACATTTTACCAAATAAGGATTTTTTTAAGTTTATTTATTTATTTTGAGAGAGAGTGAGCAGGGAAGGGGAAGAGGGAGAGGGAGAATGAGAATGAGAATCCTAAGTGGGGTCCGCACCCTCAGCACAGAGCCTGATGTGGGGCTTGAAGTCACAAACCATGAGATCATGACCTGAGCCTATATCAAGAGTAAGATGCTTGGGGCGCCTGGGTGGCTCAGTCGGTTAAGCCTCCGGCTTCAGCTCAGGTCAGATCTCACCTTCGTGGGTTTGAGCCCCGCGTCGGGCTCTGTGCTGACAGCTAGCTCAGGGCCTGGAGCCTGCTTCCGGTTCTGTGTCTCCTTCTCTCTCTGCCCCTCCCCCTCTCATGCTCTGTCTCTCTCTGTATCAAAAATAAATAAAACATTAAAAAAAAAAAAGAGTAAGATGCTTAACCAACTGACCCACCCAGGAATCTCTTTAAAAAATCCTTATTTGAGGGATGTAATAAAATAAATAAACCTTTAAAAATATATATACATTGTTTCTGCATCCACATTTTTAAAATTTTTATTTAAAACATTAAAAATTTTTTTTTTTAAATTTCAAGAGACACACACACACAGAGTGCAAGCAGGGGAGGGACAGAGAGAGGTAGACACAGAATCCAAAGCAGGCTCCAGACTCCAAGCTGTCAGCATAGGGCCCAGATGTGGGGCTTGAACTCGAAAATAGTGAGATTGTGACCTGAGCTGAAGTCTGATGCTTAACCAAATGAGCCACTCAGGCGCCCCTTATTTTATTTTTTAATACACACTTTTTTTTAATTTTTAAAAATATTTTTATTTCTTTTTTTTTGAGGCAGGGAAGAGCAGAGAGAGAGGGAGGCAGAGGATCCAAAGCAGGTTCTGCACTGACAGCAGAGAGCCCCATCAGACTCATGAACCATGAGATCATGACCTAAACCGAAGTCAGATGCTTAACCCATTGAGCCATCCAGCCACCCCTTGTTTCCACATTTTAAAAGGTATACTGACTCAGCATATTTCAACTTAAAAAAAAAAAGAAAAGAAAAATGGCCAACTCTTATTGGCATTATTTGAAAAGAAAGGGCATTTTACATCAAAAAAGATAGAGAAATAATTTCAGAATAAGGAACAGTCCTCTGCATTGAATACATTTAGCTTTATGAAAAACTCATTACATGATCATTACTTTTCTTACTTCCTGGAGGACTGGTGAAAATTTCCTCTAGACTCCGAGTTGAATTCTTTTTTTCTTTTTAATTTTTTAAATGTTTTATTTATTTTTGATACAGAGAGAGACAGAGCACGAGCAGGGGAGGGGCAGAGAGAGAAGGAGACACAGAACCGGAAGTAGGGCTCAAACCCACGAATGTGACATCATGACCTGAGCTGGAGTTGGAGGCTCAAACGACTGAGCCACCCAGGCACCTTTACTGCTGGGCCTTTCTTGGTGCTTGTTCTTTTCTGCGCTTGATGTCTCTAACAGCTTCCTTTGGATACACAAAGCTGTGACTTACTAGTGTCCGAAGGCCACCTGGCCCGCTGTAGGTCTTTTCTTCCTTTAGCCATGTTCTCATGTTGCTCCTTTCATGCTTAAATTCAGCCAGTCATAACACACATCTGCACACTACAAAGCCAATCTCTACTTACTTTGGGATTTCCAAAGTGCTGTCTTTTCACATTCAATTGAGCTAGTAAAGTCTGCACATTTAACTTCCTTTTTAGGTTTCTTGATTTTATTTTCACTAATCTCTACACCCAATGTTGGGCTCAAACTCATGACCCAGAGATCAAGAGTCACATACTCTTCTGAGTGAGCCAGCCAGGCACCCCTGCACATTTAACTTTTTAACATATGTTGATCCACCAGATTTTCATTAATAAAATGGAGATTGAGATTACTAGGGTGAATCCTGAAAATAAATAATAAATGTTTTTAATTATTTTTTTTAATGTCTTTATTTTATTTTGAGAGACAGAGCAGAGAGCGAGTGGGGGAGGAGCAGAGAGAGAGAGGGAGACACAGAGTCTGAGCAGGCTCCAGGCTCTGAGCTGACAGCACAGAGCCTGAAGCAGGGCTTGAACCCACAGACTGTGAGATCATGACCTGAGTCAAGTCGAATGCCTAACTGACTGAGTCACCCAGGTGCCCCATTAATACATTTAAAAAAATTTTTAATGTCTTTTATTTTTATTTTGAGAGAGAGAGAGAGACACAGAGTGAGTGGGAGATGGGTAGAGAAGAGGGAGACACAGAATCTGAAGACAGGCTCCAGGCTCTGAACTGTCAGCACAGAGCCTGACGTGGGGCTTGAACCCACAAACTGTGAGATCATGACCTGAGCTGAAGTTGGACACTTAACCAACTGAGCCACCCAGGCACCCTGCCCCATTAATAAATTAACTCAACAAATATTTACTTGGCTTTGGAATATAAAGATCAGTAATAAAAATATTCCTTGTTCTATAAGCAGTCGTAGATTTATCAGAAAAACAACATATAAGCTAAGGGTTGGTTCTCTTAACCTGGGGTCCATGGGGATAGGTGGGCCTGGAAACAGGCCTGCTTAATGAGATTGTTGGCAAAAATTTTAGTGCATATACCTTTTCCTAAGGAGAAAATTCATTATTCCCATTAGATTCTCAACTGAATCTAAGACTTCCAAAAGAAAATAAATATTGATGTAAACTGAAAGTTTTAATACACTAAAATGTTACAGTAAGGAAATATGACTAAAATTATGGATAAAAAAATAGAGCACCTTTCTCCTTGGGGGAAGAAATAAGGCGTCATTTGATGAGGGTCTTGAAAAACAGGAGCTGGGTAGAGGCGAGGACAAGTGTATTTGAGGCAGAAAGAACTGCATGTGCAGAATCGTGGGCTCCAAGGAAAACAACGTGTATTTGAGAAAAAGTTCAGGGTGGCTGGGGCATAAGTATAGTGAGAAATACACAGGGCTGGGGAGCGGCAAGCTTTGCACATTGAGTAGGCTCCAGAAAACCAGGAGAAATCTTCAAAACTAGGCTCGTACACCGTCAGTTGAGTAAAGGATATAAACATCTCTCTTTTCCTGCCTTACTAAGGCAGCGAGGTCTACTATTCTGAAGGCTAGAAAGTTTTGAGAAGTAGAGCTCTAGGACCCAGCCCCAGCCTGTGGCAACGTTCTGAAGAGTATGTACAATCTGTCCTCTTTCCAACTTCTTTTTTCTCTCTTCTCCCCACTCCCCACTTCAGATATGCAGAAGGATTGCTTAGGTTTCTACCTTCTAGACATCGAAAGTGGTGAACCCAGAAGGGACTTTAGAACTTATTTTGGTCCAACTTCCTTGTTTGAGAGCCTTGGAGGTAGATTCCAAGTGAGGGAATGATCTACTCTCCTTGTCTCCCCTTCTGTCTCTCTGGTAGAGGTCTGGGCCAGTTGCTCTTCTCCCTCTTTTCTGAGGACATTTCATGGATTCCTTTGATTTCCACTAACATCTCTATACTAAAGATTACAAGATTTGTGTTCCCAGCTATGTTTCCTATGTCCTCTGCCCTTTCTTTACAGAACATCTCTATGTGATATTTTATGTTCTCCTGAAACCTGGTATGTCCAAAGATAAACTTATGATCTTTCTCCACCCCCACAAATCTCCCCACATTAAAAAATGCCACTTCTGGGTGCCTGGGTGGCTTAGTCGGTTAAGCGTCTGACTCTTGACTTTGGCTTGGGTCATGATCTCATGGTTCGTGGGATCAAACCTCGAGCTGGGCTCTGCACTGACAGCATGGAACCTGCTTGGGATTCTCTCTCACCCTCTCTCTCTGCACTTCCCCCTGCTCACATGCATGCTCTCTATCAAAATAAATAAATAAGCTTAAAAAAATGCCACCTCATCTACCCAACTACTCAAATCAAATCAGGTATCGCCTTTGAAAACTCCTTCACCTTTAGTGCCCTTCCCTCAATCTAATCCATCACTAAGACTTCTCATTTTACTCCTAAAATGTCCATTGGGTCCATTTCTATCTTCATTACCATTATGTTGGACCATTATCTTTTGCCTGGACTTACTACAATCCTCTTCTTACTCTTAAATTACTCTCTTCTCCCTAGATTTATTTCCCACACTGCAACCAGAAGGAACGTCTTAAAACATAAAACTCACTCGGATCGTTATTTGCAGCTAATGACTTAAGTCCCTGTTTGTCTCCTTTCTCCAGTCTCATCTGGTGCCACCCTCGCTCTCATTATGCGCCAGTCATGCTGGCCTTTCAGTTCCTCACCAGTGCCCAGCTCCTTCCCCACATAGGGCCTTTGCATATATTGTTCCCAACTTCCCTTCCCTCCTTGTGTAGTCAATTTCTGTCACCCTTCAGGTTTTAGCTGAAGCTTATGACCTCAGGGAAAACGTCCTTAGCCCTTGACTAGGCTAGATCCATCTGTGCCTTCTCACTGCACTTTGCACAACTGGAATTGAATAACTATTTGCTTCCTGTCATTTTCCCTGACCAGTCTATAAGCTTTAGAGGTAAGTGAACTCTTAAGACTTTCTATCCAGCACATTGCCTGGCCCTTAATAAATACTTGTTAAAAGAGGGATTGAGGGGCGCCTGGGTGGCTCAGTCAGTTAAGCATTCAACTCTTGATTTTGGCTCATGATTCATTAGATTGAGCCCTCTGTTGGGCTCCGTGCAGGGCATGGAGGCTGCTTAAGATTCTCTCTCCCCCCTTCCCCCTGCTCCTCCACCCAGTGGCAGAGCTGAAATTAGAACCCAAATCCATTTCCAGTAGAGTATGCTTTTCTCAAACCAGGAGGGGTCTGTCCCTGTAGGATGATACTCCACATTCCAGACTTCCTCCTCCTTTCCCAGTGATTAAATCACCACTCTTGTGTTCAGGGGCCAGTTAAACCAATTTGGTGAACTAATGCAGGTTTAGAGTTTACCCTTCTTTCAAGGATATTGCATTTTAACTGGGAAATCCTGGAGGACAGAAAATAACCCCAAAGGAACTAGAGCAGTCCCCTTTTATCCATGGGGAACATGTTCCAAGACCTCCCAGTGGGTGTCTGAAACTGCAGGTAGAACTAAACCCTATATATACTGTTTTGTTTTCGTATACATATTTACCTATGATAAAGTTTAATTTATAAATTAAGGCACAAGAAATTAACAATAATAAACAATTGCAACAATATACTGTAACAAAAGTTATGTGGATGCAGTCTCTCAAGAATATCTTATTGTAGCTTGGGGCACCTCAGTTGGTTAAGTGTCTGACTCTTGATTTTGCCTCAGGACATGATCTCATGGTTCATGAGGTCAAGCCCTGGTGCAGGCTCTGCACTGAGAGTGGAAGCCCTGCTTGGGATTCTCTCTCTTCTGAGCTCTCGGCCCCTCCCCGTCCCCTCCACCAAATGAGTAAGTAAACATTTAAAAACCAAACAAAAAGAATGCCTCCTGCATTTGTGGCATTGGCAGCAGATGCACCCTTGACATGCATAACAATGCTGGCAAGTTCATGGACCTGTACGTGAATCAGAAATGCTCCACCAGCAACCACATTATCAGTGTCAAGGACCACAGGTCCGTCCAGATGAACATAGCCAAGGTTGACAAGGTGACAAGTAAGCTCAATGGTCCGTTTGTTATTTTTTTTAAATTTATTTATTTATTTTGAGAGAGAGAAAGAGAGAGCACACGAGTGCAAGCAGTGGCCAGGAAGAGAGGATCCCAAGCAGGTTCTACACTGTCAGCCCAGATCCTGACGTGGGGATCCATCCCCCAGACTGTGAAATCATGACCTGAGCTGAGGTGGAGTTGGATGCTTAACAGAGCCACCCAGGCATCCCCTCAATAGTCAGTTTGAAAACTTTGCTATCTGTGGGGCCATTTGTAGGATGGGTGAGTCAGACGACTCCATCCTTTGCCTGGCCACAATCCACTGCATCATTTCAAAGAACTTCTGACTGGAGAGGATCAGAGGGATGTGGGATATTTGTCATAAATAAGTAGCACCTCCCTCCCTCTGCCATTATGTTATTATAATATACTCACCCTTCTTGTGATGATTTAAGTTGATAAAATGCCTGCATGATAAGATGATGTGAGGTAAGGGATATAGGTATTGTGACCTAGCATTAAATTATTATTGATCTTTTGACCACATGTCAAAAGAATCATCGGGTCTGGATCACAGTTGACCATGGCTAACTGAAACCATGTAAAGTGCAACCTCAGATAAAGGGAGAACTACTATATGAAAAATTTCACATACCACAAGGCATTGGAAGGAGGAAATTTTCACTATTATCCTCTAATGGGGTTATAGGAAAGGAACCTGCAATGTATCAGACTTGCTTCAGTGTATGTGTGTGTTTTAGACATTATCTTCACAACAAACTTGTTCGGTCGGTATTATTATCCCCTTTATCAAATGAGGGAATTTATGAAAGTTCTAGTAATTTACCTAATATTGCAAATCTGGTTGTGAGGCCAGTATTTAGTCCCTCCCCTTCCCAGGACATGACTCTTGGTAAATCCTCTTTTCATGAAATCATGCTGCTTTCCAGGGTAAGTATAGGCAATGAGGTTAACTGGCTGAATATCTTTAAAAAAAAAAGAAAGAAAAGAAAAAAGGATTACTAGGGTTCTTTTATTCCCTTGATGGGATCTATGCTCTGAGACTTTGACATTTTAAGGTCTCTGCCAGAAGTCTATCACATACTGATGCCTCGCCTTATTCATTCCAACCATAAATGTGATTATGCACAGAAAACAAGCTTAAATGCTTTGAGCAAAATTATAATGCAAAATCCAAGGTGCTGTGTTATCATTTATTTTACAACTGAATCCACCAAAGCCTCCTATTTCCAGAGAGTGGATGGTATCAGGTTGACACTTAATAGTGCATTATTTATCTGTTTACTACTATTTGCAATAACAAAAGCTATTAGGAGATGGGTGTCCTAGGTTCAAATATCCCTGCATGAATTAGGCTTGCTGATGATTAAAAATGCCTTTGCCCATATTTTAGATCTCTTCTAGATTATGATTCCTGAATACAGGATTTCTTTTGGGGGTGGAGGTACACTATTATGTTTCTCTTAGTGTCAGATACACATGACTATTTATTAGCTTTGTGAACTTGGGCACATTACTTAACTTCTCTGTTTCTCCAGTTGTAAAACAGACCAACCATTATTTTGAAGACGCTGCTGGCTTTTAAATGTTTGAAAGAACCTATCAACAATATCTAACCTACAGCAGGAATTCAGGTAGAGTTCATCTCCCTCTTTCTCCAGATTAAGGACATTCTCTCTTGAAGTCCATAGTCTTATAGATTCTCTGGACTTGTTGAACATACATGTAAAATTTTGTGTAGATGCATGAGTTCTGTTTTTCTTGAAAATAGAGTCACTGAACAGAGTATCCTGGTGGGCCAATGACTTCCCTAAAAAAGGGCTGTAAATGGTCTTCCCTACAATGTCAAATACCCTTTGCAGGAGACCAGATTTTTTTGTGGACGTTTTCCTCTTTGGGCACTCTTTTTGCAGCCCACCAAAGGAAGATAACCAGGTCCCTGGTGGTAGTGGTGGTGAGGTATCTTTCTCTGGGTAGGGCCCCCATTAAGTTTCCCTGGGGGCTTTGACCCCTCTCAGGGTTCCCTCCTACATGGGGATAGGGTGCCATTTGCAGCTGGGAGGCTGGTTTATTTTGAGCTCTCTGGCGCTTTGGAGATCGCTTTTTGAGAAAACATGTTTTCGTGGGTTTTCTCAAGCTAACGCTGCTCTATCCAGGTGTTGGTCAAAACCTCGTGAAGCGACCCTGGCCGCCCTCACCTTCCTATAGGCCCCAATCCTGAGGCGGTGGGGGCGGGGAGGGCGCACTCGCCTCTTCCGCTCCTCCAGCCCACTAGGAGGCGCTGCGGCCTCGCCTCTTCCTTCCCGGGGTGCTTCGCGCCGGGCCCCTTCCGCGTGGGTGAGTGAATGTGAGAGTCAGCGTCGCGCCGCGCGCGCCGCCCGCCTCCGCCGTTCGGCGCCCTTATTTCAGCTGCGAGGGGCGGGTGCGCGCGTAAAGGCATAGAGACGGGCGTTGAGCTCTCGGGCTAGAGCGTCGCCGAGTCGGAGCCGGAGCCCGAGCCGCGCGCTGTGTCTCCGCTGCGTCCGCCGAGGCCCCCGAGTGTCAGGGACAAAAGCCGCCGCCGCGCCGCCTCCTCCCGCCGCCAGGGCTCATCCGCCGCCGCCGCCGCCCTGACGAGAGCCCACCGTTGTCGCCACCCGTGAGGATCCGAGAGCCATGTCGGCCAGCAGCCTCTTGGAGCAGGTACGGGCCTGGCCCGCATGCCTCGGCCATTGTGTGAGACGAGAGGGAGCCCGACTAGGCCCGGGCCCGCCGCCCCAGGTCGGGCCGAGCAGAGGCGGCGCCTCTCGCGGGCCGGGTTTCGGGCCTCTCGGCCCGGCCGCGCCCAGAGCCTCGCCCTCAGCCCGCAGTCCCCGCTTCTCCCCGGGCCTCGGAGCCCACCGGCCGCGCCGCCTTCCCTCTTGTCGGCGGGCCGCTTTTCTTCCTTGTTTCCTTCCCCTTCCTTGAAGCCCTGGTCCGCTCGCGTTGTTTCTGGCGCGTCCCCCGCTTTTTCTCTGCGGGCCCCTCCGGCCTGCGCTTTTCCCCGCCTCCCATTTTCAGCCTCCCCCTCACCATCCTTCCTGACGCCTCCCCCCATGCCTCTTCCTTTATTCCCGTCTCGGGCCCGGCTTTAATTGGTCTCTTCTTTTCCATTTCTTCTTCGGACGACTTGCTGCTCGGCGACGTTTACTTCGCCCGCAGAGACCAAAAGGTCAAGGAAACAAAGGTGAGCCCAGCTCTGTCGGTGGCCCAGGGCCGGGAGTGTTTGGGGGGGGGGGGCGCCGAGTAGTGGGGGCGGGGTCTCCGGGAAGCGCCCCAGGGAGAGGACCTTTCGGAAGCCGCTTAGTTCGCAGGTGCCTCACACTTAAGTATTTGACCCTTTCGGTGTGTTCTTGCAGCTGGCGAACAGCTTTCAGTGAACAAGGAGTAATTCATTAAGGGTGGGGGTGGATTCGGTTTTGAAATGTCCCAGGTCCTCAGTTTCCTGTAGGTCTTAGAAGGCCTTTGTTTTTCATCCTCGTGGATCACACTCTGGAAGTACTCACATGTGGTGGGGGAGGGGAAGCGGGAGGGAATTGAGATCTGGAGGAGCCAATAAAACGACCTTTTTAGATCAACTTGCTCTGGGTGGAGGGAGACGTTTTCATTGATTATTGTTGTTCAGCGGTCGCTCTCGTTTATATCGTTTGAAATGCAAACTTATTTGCTCTGTTTAGTAAGGTTTTTCTCCGGTTAGAATGCATTTGACTAATTTGGGAGGTAGATTGTACAACTGAGGCATTCGTGTAATTTACTTGACATTTTTTCCCCTTTAGTTCAAAATGGATCTGTGCATCAAAAGGATGGATTAAATGACGATGATTTTGAACCGTACTTGAGTCCACAGGCAAGGCCCGTGAGTAGTTAACCATTTACATGCTTGATCAAAGGGTGTAGTATACCATATTCTTTCTCTGCCCTCTCAGTGAGTCTGATTTTCAGGGAGTAACTTTCTTAATACCACTCAGTGTGTTGTAAAGAGAGTTATTACAAATGTTACAGTCTGTTAAGTTTCTCATCTTTGTTGCCAGCAAACATTCTGAGACTAGAACTGATAACATTTTACAGTATAACACTAACAACACTGTTAGTAATTTTCCTTACCAAGACTGTAGTGCAAAACTGAAGAATACAGTTTAACTATTCTGACTTTTTGCCCCCAAAACCTTTTTCTTTTAGGAAAACTGGATTCATATGTGATGGGAAAAAACTAATGTAAAATCACCTGAACTTTATCAGTACTGCAGAACTGGTATCTTCCCTTTCATCTGGTCATTAGTCCGTGGGTTCTTAAATTATCCTAGCTTTTGGATTTAGGTATTCGTTTTTCAAGCTGACATGTACTTTATCTGTAAAGATCAACCTTGTACACCTCTGGGTTCCCACTTAGGGAGCCATAGGATTTATAAAATGGAGTTAAAGGAAGATAAAACAGTGTTTGGCACAAATGAAAGTCGAGAATGATTGAGGTTTTTGCCATGTAATCTGTCTTCTGATGTTTTAGATGTAATCTGTTCTTCTAGTTCCATGTAGGTTCATATATATTGACAAGACGTGCATATAGAAACTACTTTGATTTGTCAGTTCTTTTAAATTAATATTTTGGATCTCTAGGACATAATTTGCAAGGTTGTAGCTAATATCTATAAACTCAAAGATTAATACACCAAAAGGAAAATTGACAGTAATCCATCTAAAATATCCTAAAAGATGAGAAAGCTTACCGGATGTTTATATAAATTATGAACAGATGTTGTATGATAGGTGTAAGAGTCTTGAATAACTTGAAATATTGGTGCATGCCCATATTTGGGCCTAATTCTAATATACAACTTTTAGATCTCTTATGTAAAATTTTCTGCATTGAGAGTGTAGAACCACTTAAGGGAGTGATTGGGAAAAGTTTTCAGAAATCAATCAGTTCATCAGGAAAAGTAGGAAAGGAAGTAGAGGAATGAACTATTAATAGATTCCTGCTATTGAAGTAGTTTCCTTACATAATCATTATAACAGAGAGTGGGAACATTTGGAAACATAATTCTAGGTAGTTCTTGTGAAACAATGTGTAGTGCAGATTTTTGAGCTCAAGGACATGTGGGAACCTGCCATTCAGCTGTATAATGGCATAGCCTGTGATATTAAGTGCATGTTGTTTACTTCTCAAGTAAGATAATGCTTAAATATCTTAAAACAGTTTTGGGGGGAGAGGGAAATACAAATCATAGTTAAATAGATGGATAATCTGAGAATCTTTGTCCTTTGTAGTTAATCGTCAAGAGTAATTCATCTGCTCTTTAACCATTATTCATCGTCTTATGTTGGAATAATCCTTCAGGCTTAATCCATTGATTATAGACTGAATTTCTTATTCATAATGGATTTGGGTCTGTCAAATTTTAATACTGTCTTCAAGAAAAATAGACTTCTCTTAAACTTGAGGGTATGTGTGAAAAGACTTAGCTTCCTTTTTTTTCTCTTTAAGGAAAGATTTGGTGAAGAAAAGCACCATTTTATCAAGCCACATTAGTTGAAACGTTTAACTTTCAAGAGATCTGTTTGGCTAGGGAGAAGTACTGTTACTTTGGGAATACAAACTTAAGGCCTAACGTAGTTTTGGTCATCCAAGTCTCTTTAGAGTAAAATTTTATATTCAGTAGTTAATGGATTCTTATGTACCAGCGCTATTGCTTTGTTTTAATTCCAGTATAGTTAACAGTGTTATATTAGTCAGGTGTATAATATAGTGATTCAACAATTCTATAAATTACTCCGTGCTCATCAAGATAAGTGTACTCTTGTACTAGAGCTATTTTGAAGTTAAGGTAAAGTACTCTAGTTTAATTGTATCTATATTTATGGAGACCACTTTTTTGTATCTTTAGCTTATCACTTAAGGGACTGTTTGTGAGGTATAGCGTTTATAAAACAGTTAGGATACTGTTAACAGACTAAAGATCAAGAGTGATTGAGGTTTTTATAATATAATTTGTTGTCCAGTGTGCAGCCTAGCTGAATAGAAGTTTATATTTCTGGGAAATTCTTTAGGATAATTCTTTTTTTTTTTTTTTTTAAAGAGTTGGACTTTACCATGTTTTTGGAATTCTCCTATTTTTAATGGAAAAGTTAGGTGTGCATTTGAGTTTATAATCAATAATTTTACAGGTGAAGTAGAATAGGTAGCAAGGTTTTCCTAGTTTTAAACTCTGGAAGCCATTGTGCATTTTCTTTCCAGGTTATAATTAAATAGTGGCATCTGTTGATGTTCCCAAATGGTTTGCCAAGAGGATAGCCACGTAAACTAGGCGTAATGAACCTTGGTTTATGGTTGAGGAATGGCAGCACAGATTTTTGGGATAGAACTTGAAATTTCCAGTTCTTTTGGTGGTGGTGTATCTTTTATAGTATGGTTCTGATAGGAAAGTCTCAGGAATGTTCCTGATCTGCCAAAATTCCCACTCCAGAAATCCAGAGATAACTGGTTTTAATAGAAGCATCATCTAAACAGTTCTATAGAGCAAGACTTAACACTGTTGGTGAAATGCTGGGTTTTCCCTTTTCTGAATGATAGTGCTTAAGTTAAGGCCCATGTTACTACTGTATGTCAGTTTAACTTGAAATGTTTAAACATTTCCGTTCTTAAACCAAAATCTCATATAGTATAAGAATTCCAGCAAGTTTATGGGAAGAGACCACCTGAAATGGTCATTTGCTTTTTTATTTGAATTGGGTGAATAATTGGGAGAGGAAATGTCTGGATTGTTGTTGTTTTAATTTTTGTGTTTAGTTGTGATTTGCCTGTTTTTTTTTTTTTCCTTCCACAGAACAATGCATATACTGCCATGTCGGATTCTTACTTACCCAGTTACTACAGCCCCTCCATTGGCTTCTCCTATTCATTGGGTGAAGCTGCTTGGTCTACTGGGGGTGATACAGCCATGCCCTATCTAACTTCTTATGGACAGCTGAGCAACGGAGAGCCTCACTTCCTACCAGATGCAATGTTTGGACAACCAGGAGCCCTAGGTAGCACTCCATTTCTCGGTCAGCATGGTTTTAATTTCTTTCCCAGTGGGATTGACTTCTCAGCTTGGGGAAATAACAGTTCTCAGGGACAGTCTACTCAAAGCTCTGGATATAGTAGCAATTATGCTTATGCACCTAGCTCCTTAGGTGGAGCGATGATTGATGGACAGTCAGCTTTTGCCAGTGAGACCCTCAATAAGGCCCCTGGCATGAATACTATAGACCAAGGGATGGCAGCACTGAAGTTGGGTAGCACAGAAGTTGCAAGCAATGTTCCAAAAGTTGTAGGCTCTGCAGTTGGTAGTGGGTCCATTACTGGTAACATCGTGGCTTCTAATAGTTTGCCTCCAGCTACCATTGCTCCTCCAAAACCAGCGTCCTGGGCTGATATTGCTAGCAAGCCTGCGAAACAGCAACCGAAGTTGAAGACCAAGAATGGTATTGCAGGGTCAAGTCTTCCACCACCCCCAATAAAGCATAACATGGATATTGGAACTTGGGATAACAAGGGTCCTGTGGCAAAAGCCCCCTCACAGGCTTTGGTTCAGAATATAGGTCAGCAACCAACCCAGGGGTCTCCCCAGCCTGTAGGTCCGCAGGCTAACAATAGCCCACCAGTGGCTCAGGCGACAGTTGGGCAACAGACACAGCCATTGCCCCCACCTCCACCTCAGCCTGCCCAGCTCTCAGTCCAGCAACAAGCAACTCAGCCAACTCGCTGGGTAGCACCCCGGAACCGTGGCAGTGGGTTCGGTCATAATGGGGTGGATGGTAATGGAGTAGGACAGTCTCAGGCTGGATCTGGATCTACTCCTTCAGAACCTCACCCGGTCTTGGAGAAGCTGCGGTCCATTAATAACTATAACCCCAAGGATTTTGACTGGAACCTGAAACATGGCCGGGTTTTCATCATTAAGAGCTACTCGGAGGACGATATCCACCGTTCCATTAAGTATAATATCTGGTGCAGCACAGAGCATGGTAACAAGAGACTGGATGCTGCTTATCGCTCCATGAACGGGAAGGGCCCCGTTTACTTACTTTTCAGTGTCAACGGCAGTGGACACTTCTGTGGCGTTGCAGAAATGAAATCTGCTGTGGACTACAACACATGTGCAGGTGTGTGGTCCCAGGACAAATGGAAGGGTCGTTTTGATGTCAGGTGGATTTTTGTGAAGGACGTTCCCAATAGCCAACTGCGACACATTCGCCTAGAGAACAACGAGAATAAACCAGTGACCAACTCCAGGGACACTCAGGAAGTGCCTCTGGAAAAGGCTAAGCAGGTGTTGAAAATCATAGCCAGCTACAAGCACACCACTTCGATTTTTGATGACTTCTCACACTATGAGAAACGCCAAGAGGAAGAAGAAAGTGTTAAAAAGGTAACCGATTTACCATTCTTAAGACTTTTAGAGAGGGAACAATGTACAAGAGGGAACAGAGTTATTGTACTGAATGGTTAATAAAAGCTCTGTGAATAATGTATCACTTAACAGTTCAAGCCTTTATTGAAATGTAATTGGTGTATAGAAATGTGGGCTTAAATTAACAGAGAGCAGAAACTGTAGAGAAACAGATGATACAAAAGAGATGAAGAACAAGGCCAAAAGAAATGCAAAGGGAATAATTGAAGTGATACAACCATGGAGATCAAAGTAATAAAAGATTGAGGCTGTATGTAATATGGCAGAAAAAAGGTAAAAGTTCTGTTATAATTAACTTTTGCCCTAACTTGAGTACGGTTGGTGTGTCACCAGCCCTGACATTGCTTCCTGCCTGCCTTTGACAACTGGCAGTATTAGTGTATTTTTCAGAACTTGCTTCCTTGTTCCTATTCTTCGTGTTCGACTTAATTACTTTTCCCATTGGAAAAGTAATGTCTTATTATATAAAACTTGGAAAACATGATTAGAAGAAGCTGATATTTTGCTCTTAAAATTCTCCTGTATTCCTGAGGAGTAACCTTTTGTTTCCTCTGTAGCAAGTGAGAGTCTTGGGCAGAATAATGGAGAATAGGTCCAAACTAAACTGTTGGAATTTACTTAAAAGTGTTGGAATTTACTTAAAAGTGTTGGTAATGCGTGGTCTGTGCATATTGAGTGTAGACTTCAGATCATAGAGAATGATAAAATACTGGTTGGGGAAGAACATAACGTTATCTAGGATTTGGAAGTAGGTGAAAAGATTATTGTGGGCAAAGAGAAGTTTATTTTTAAAGATTATTAATGGTTGGGAGAATCCTAAGTAAGAGGTCAGGTTCAAATATAAAATAAAACCTTTTATGCTTGTGTAAATATATTTTTCTCATATTTGTCATGAATTCCTAGGGATTTTGTATATTTGATCTAGGATACGAGGCTCTTGTTATAGCTCTGTAAAGCTTTTTTTTTTTTTTTTTTTTTTGAGCAGTGGAATGATGGGTCTTTTGGTTAGATTCTTCACCTCCATAACAGAAGAATCAGGGGCACAGTTGTTCAGCTGAAGCAGGATGTTGCCATCTTATTTTCTAGTGTGTGCAGTTGAACCAAAAATGGAGATAGGCTTGTCAGTGATGCTAAAACTATTGGGGATACAGAGCCACTGAAAAATTACTTGTCAGGAAAAAAAACACTTCTTTTTTTGTCCTTTAAATTCTACTCTTCCCTTCCCCAAACTTTAACAGTTTAACTTAAAATCTGCCCTCATCTTGTAGGAAGATAGTTTACTGATTACTTTTGCCAGACATCTGAAAGGCTTGAAAGGTGTTTTAACAGGCTCCTGAATCTAGAGGGAGAAGGAAGGGAAGTGATGACCTTTTAAGCATCGTGTATTGACATAGCAGATTATTATTAATGTATGTGAGGACCATTGAGGTGCTTAGTTTAACCACTCAAAACGTATATATCAATCCCATATTATGAATCTACTTGCTTTTACCTGCAGTGTTCTGTCTTACATCTTGTGATTAAAAACAGGAAGGCAGGGGCACCTAGGTGGCTCAGTTGCATAAGTGTCCAATTTCAGCTCAGGTTATGGTCTCATGGTTTGTGAGTTTGAGCCCCACATCAGGCTCTGCTGTCAGCACAGAACAGGCTTCAGATCCTCTCTCTCGCTCTGCCCCTCCCTCACTCACGTGTGTGCTCTCAAAAAAATCTTGAAGAAATAGGAAGGTGAAGATTGGAATGTTTTCAGGAATGTACAGCATGGATAATAAGATCAACCTGGTGTTCTTAGAACTAGTGGAGAAACTTGGGTTTAAAAATGAAGTAGCAGGGGTGCCTGGTGGGCCCCAGTCTACTGAGCATCTGGCTCAAGTCATGATCTCGAGGTTCGTGTTGGTGGCTTTAGCCCTACGTCGGGCTCTGCACTGACAGCGTGTAGTTCTCTCTCTCTCCCTCTCTTCGCTCCCCCCCCCCCTTGCACATGCTTTTTCTTAAAGTAAACATTAAAAAAATAAAAATGAAGTAGCAAATTTGAGGGCTGTTAATTTATGTAAATTTTAAATCAAGTTTGTATTTGTATTAAGTTCACTTGAGTCGTTCAGTGAATAATGAACTTTATAAGGTGTGAGATTGACAAATTGGGATTGACTAGCGTTGGGATGTTTTCACAGTGAGTAATAATAATCAAGGTTTAGTGTCTTTGTGAAGCCAGTTAATGGATCAGTTTTAAAGCCATTCCTTAAAGACTTTTCATTAATAAGTATATTAATTGTTCTCAGGCCAATGAACAAACCACCAAAAATAAGAATAAACATAAAAAGCTTTGATTATACTTGTGTGAGATTACTTTTTAGTTTACCTTTTGTGAGAAGAGATCGCTGGGGTTTCAGCAAGGTCCCTATGATTGCTTCTAAACCCAGTTACCATTTTAGTCAGTATTGCCTTCTCTTGCCTGCTGTTATCCTTAACATGCTTACATAACTGATTGTAAAGCCAGTCTTTATAAGGCTTCCAAAACAAGTTTCATGAGAGTGAAACTGATAGCTCATTGAGGCAGTACACTCTTTTAGGTGGGGTGGTTGTATGTGGACCTTTGTGTTATTTACAAGATGGTAAAAAAATCATGCCAGATGGGCACAGTAACTCAATAAGTAGAGAAGTACTTAAGCTTCATCCTGAAAATGATGTCACAGCTATTCTAAAGTTCCATGATTGGGCATGTATCTTGGCAGAACACACTGAAGCAGAACTATAGCCATTTTTGCCTAGTAATACTAACTTGTTCTGTCCCATGATCTAATTCAGTATCATAGACGCTTCAAACACTGGATCTATGACTTGACACTTGAGCAGATTTTAGTGACATTTTCCATATGTTTATTTTGTTGTATATTTTAGATGCTGTTTTGTAACCTGCTTTCTGCAATTATTTAGAACCTTTCTCTAATTGTTAAATATTCTGTGACATCACTTTTGATGACTTCATAATATTCTATCATAGATTTATTATAATTTTCCAATCCTTAATTGTTAGATTGTCAGCTCCTTTATATTTTTTCCAGTGGAAATAACATTGCAGTGAGCATCCATTGATAAAAATACTGATTTATATCTGTCCTTTAGTGTTATTGCTGGCTCAAAGGGTATATGCTTTTTGAAGGTCTTGGCTGTACTGTATGTACATTGTCACATGGGGTTTTTTCTTTTTGAAAAATTTGAAAAAATTACTGTCCAAAGAAGACAACAGTGAGTTAACTTTATGCTTTATTTCAGCTTTAGAATAGTCTGGCATAAAGGGAGAGTTATTCTCGGCATGAGTGATCATGTTTTTTTATAAACTTCATAATAGTTTAATTTTTGTCTTGTATTTCTAAACTTTTAATTTTATAGGTAAAAATAGGAAGGGTAGAGGGGAACAAGGGCTGCATACTTTTCTTAAAGCCTAGCCCCAGGGGTGCCTGGGTAGCTCAGTTGGTTAAATGTCTGCCTCTTGACTTCAGCTCAGGTCACGATCTGTGGTTCCTGAGATCAAGCCCAGCATCAACTCTGTGCTGATAGTGCAGAGCCTGCTTGGGACTCTCTGCCTGGCCCTGTGTTAGACTTGGTCAGGCACTTGGGTAAATGATTTTTCTGAATAATTGGAAACTTAATGGGAGAGAAATAGATCTAAAAAGATGTGATTATAGTGACAATGGCACAAGGTATGTGTTTTTAAAAATTTCATTGTTATTGGGGCGCCTGGGTGGCTCAGTCAGTTGAGCGGCGGGCTTCGGCTCAGGTCAGATCTCACATTCGTGGGTTCGAGCCCCGCGTCGGGCTCTGTGCTGACAGCTAGCTCAGAGCCTGGAGCCTGCTTCAGATTCTGTGTTTCCCTCTCTCTCTGACCCTCCCCTGCTCGCGCTGTCTCTCTCTGTCCCTCAAAAATAAATAAAAGACACAAAAAAAAAATTAAAAAAAAATTTCATTGTTGTTGAGAATAGCAGGATGTCTTAAATACCTCTAGAGTTATTCCTGTTTTCAAGTAGAAGACCTAAAAATAGTGACTTCCAGTGTGTTTGGATATATTTAGGATTCATTATGCTGCTTAAGAATTGAGATGAGGGGAGCCTGTGTGGCTCAGTAGGTTAAGTGTCCGACTTTGGCTCAGGTCATGATCTCATATTCGTGGGTTCGAGCCCCGTGTCAGGCTCTGTGCTGATAGCCTGGAGCCTAGAGCCTGCTTCACATTCTGTGTCTCACTTTCTGCCCCTCCCCCGCTCACTCTCTGCCCCCCTCTCTCTCTCTCTCTCAAAGACCGCCCCCCCCCCCAAAAAAAGAATTGAGATGAAGCTATTTGTCTTTGAACAATTTTATTGTGTGCTGGATACTACTGGGAAAGCAGGAGTGTGCTGTCAGGGAGCCTTATACTCATGATGGGTAACTAAACAAAACAAAGTATTTTTCTTAAGATATGTGCAGAATTCCAGTTTGGAAATGAGGATTGTCTAACCCAGCCTGGGGTATGGTATGGGTGGATTGATTGGTCACAGAAGAATCCTGGAAGAGGTAAATTTTGAGCTGAGCCTTGAAAGATATATAGAAGGTAGCCAGAGATTTTGGGGGAAGAATGAACATAGATCCAGGACAGTCCACATCTATGATGCTGTGTAGGTAATAACTTGGAACAAGAAGTTCTGTACATTTCAAGAGCAAGTCTAATTGGTATTTGTGGAGTGGGTTTCCCTACAATGGAAGTTTGTTGAAGATTAGATTAGGAAAAGGGAGTTGAATGAAATGTTTATTCAGTGAGTTTGATATAGAAGGAACTTACTGAGATAGGTACAGAGTTGGCTTACATTCTAGAGTTTAACAAAGAAGACTTAATCTGAACAGAAACTAATTGATGTTACTTTTTTCTTTAAGTTTTTATTTTAATTTCAGTTAACATACAGTGGTGTTCTGTTGGTTTCAAGTGTACAGTATAGTGATTCAACAATTGCACACACCGTTCCATGCTCTCCTTTTTAATTTTTTCTAATGTTTTATTTATTTTTGATAGAGAGACAAAGCATGAGAGGGGGAGGGGCGGAGAGAGAAGGAGACACAGAGCCCGAAGCAGGCTCCAGGCTCTGAGCTCGCTGTCAGCACAGAGCCTGACGCGGGGCTTGAACCCATGAACGTGAGATCTGACCTGAACTGAAGTCGGAGGCTTAACCAACTGAGCCACCCAGGCACCCCCATGCTCTCCTTGATGTTAGCTTTGTGTGGAAGGCAGTGAGAAGCTTATAGAACTTAAAGTGAATGTATATGAGAGTATATGGTAATAGACACCAATACTGAATACTAGCAGCTCACTTTTTCCAGTGATGTGTATCATACATGTTATCGTATATCTCATCAGATGCCTTAGTGTTTATCAGAGTGTTTAGCTTAGAAGAGATGATTTCGAAGGGGAATATGATAGCTGTAATCAAAACACTTTTAAGACTGGTAGGTTTAGGAGTGCCTGGCTCAGTTGGTATAGCATGTGACTCCTGATCCTCAGGGTCTTGAGTTCGAACCTCATGTTGCTTACTTAAAAAATCCCACAACAACTTTGTTGGCTTATTCTCCATGCCAAGAGACAGCACCAGGACCAATGGATGGAGGTTATAGGAAGATTTTTGTAAATGGAGAACTTTCTAAAAAGGGAGTTCTTAGTCACAGGATTTCGAGACCGAAAGAACTTTAGTTAGGTATGTTGTAGGGAAGGTTTATATGTGGAGTAGTCTAGACCAGATAAACCCAGGGTAAGAGGGTTAGCTAGCCCAAGGTAACATGTGAAATTCATGGAGAGGAATTAATGCTACTAAACAGGTCTTTTTAGGAAGGTTATTCCTGTTCTGTACTTTTTGACCTAAATACCTACTACTTGCAAAAACAATAAAGGTCTTGAGGGTAGAAAGACATGGATGACAGAAAGGATTGGTAGATTCCCAGTAAATCTTAGTATAGATAAGGTACATGGATGGTTATTTTTAATATATTTACTGTATTAGTGTTAATGAAGAAATTACCTAAAACAATACCAAAGGTTTATTTTTTATGATAATATAATGTTTATTTTTTATTAAAAAATTATTTAATGTTTATTTTTGAGAGACAGAGCATGAGCAGGGGAGGGGCAGAGAGAGAGGGAGACACAGAATGTGAAGCAGGCTCCAGGCTCTGGGCTGTCAGCACAGAGCCCAGTGTGGGGCTCAAACTCATGAACCGTGAGATCATGACCTGAGCTGGAGCCTGATGCCTAACTGACTGAACCTTCATGACTGAGCCACTCATGTGCTGCTAACGCTTATTTTTTAGAGACAGAGAGTGAGGGAGTGGCAGAGAAAGAGGGAGACAGAGGATCAGAATTGAGCTCTGCGTTGTTAGCGCAGAGCCTGATGCAGGGTTTGAACCAATGAACTGTGAGATGACCTGAGCCTAATGTAGATGCATAATCATTGAACCACTCAGACTCCCCAGGACTCTTTTTTGTTTTTTAAGTTTTTGGTTTTTTTTTAGAGTGTGCGTATGTATGTGAGAGGAGGAGGGGCAGTTGGAGAGGGAGAGGGAATTTTAAGTAGGCTCCACACTCCACACCCAGAGTGGAGACATGGGGCTTGATTCATCACCATGAACCGAAATCAAGAGTGGGACACTTTTAACTGACTGAGCCACCCAGGTGCCCCTAAAATTTACATACTAAACCCTATTTTTTTTTAATTTTTAAGTTTATTTTTACATTTTTGAGAGAGAGAGTTTGTGTGTGATGGGGAGGAGTAGAGAGAAGGAGAGTGAGAGAATTCTAATCAGGCCTCACACTCCGTGCAGAGTGCCAAAGTGGGGCTCAAACCCACAACTGTGAGATCATGACCTGAGCTGAAATCAAGAATCCATGCTTAACCTACAGAGCCACCCAGGTGCCCCCATACTGCAGACTTATTAAAAAAAAAAACAAAATCAGAAGTGATTATATAAGATATTGCTTTTCTTTTTTCTTTCTTTCTTTTTTTTTTTTTTTAATATTTATTTGTGGGAGGGTGCAAGCAGGGGAGGGACAGAGAGGGAGCAGAGGATCCAAAGTGGGGCTCCGTGCTGACAGCTTGGAGCCCAGCACGAGGCTCAGCACGGGGCTTGAACTCACCAACCATGATATCATGACCTGAGCTGAAGTCTGATTGATAGTCAGCTGACTGAGCCACAGATACCCCTGTTTCCTTTTAAAATTAGTTTTTTTTGTGGTGTTGGTGCAAATAATGTTTGTCTTTATAAGGAAGGCTCCCCTGCCCCCACACCCCCTTTCTCTGTGGTCATCTTTTTCCTTCTGATTCTTTGATTTGGGCATTTAATCACTTGTTGGGAAATACTTGAAGCAATCAACCTTGGCTCCATATTCTTTTCTTTGTATTTTTTTAAGTTTTTTTTTTTTTTTAAAGTAATCTCTATACCCCATGGGCTCAGACTCATGACCCCAAGATCAAGAGTCATGTGCTCCATCTACTGAGCCAGCCAGGCGCCCTGCTCCATTTTTAACTTTTATTATTTTTTAAATGTTTGTTTATTTTTGTGGGAGAGAGTCAGCCTGTGAGTGCACAAGTAGGGGAGGGGCTGAGGGAGAGGGAGACACTGAATCAGGAACAGACTCCAGGCTCTGAGCTGTCTGTCAGCACAGAGCCTGACTTGGGGCTTGAACTCCTGAACCCAGAGGTCATGTGTGAACTGAGCCAAAGTCATGTGCTTAACTGACTGAGCCACCCAGGCGCCTCTCCATTTTTAACTTTAGAAAAAAATTTCAAATATCCAAGTAAAACTTGTGACACAAAAGTTAGAAAGAAAACATGACTTTAGCTAAATATGTTTTTGTATTAAATCCTTAGGGAATAAATACCCATGGGGTATTGGTCCTTTCAGTATTTCCCCGCTCCACCGCTGGTTTAAAATTACCTCTTCAAATGCCAGGCACCCTGTTTTAATGGGATGGCAAATCAGAACTTTTTGTAATACTTAAAGGCCATTTATGTCTTCTGTTTTACAGTTAAGTTTTACTTCTCTTTGCCAAAAGGGTTGAAGAAATGGTATTTGTGTTAACTCATCACCTTCTTGCTTTGTGGATAGATAAAATGCCTTTCTGCAGCTTTTTTTTTTTTTGTAAATATTTTGCTATTGTGTATTAAATACTGCATGGTTTGCCCAAGCTAAGATGAAACCACATCATAATCAATAAGTATTTTGCGTTTTCTTTCATTATATACTCAAAGTCATGCCTACTGCACCTCTAGACATTTCATTAAATCTGATGATACAGCAAACACTCCCAAAATAAACTTAGATTGTATTGCAGTTTCACTTAACAGTATATAAAATGCTGTGTTGTGACAGGTATCAACTATCCATTAGATACTGAATCAATTTTTCTTAAGCACTACTAACTGCTTACTTTTCTTGAAGCTAGATCATTCTGAAAATTTCCTGTTAGACCTGTGAGTGCGAACATATGGTATCTGTCCTTCTCTGCCTGACTTCTTTCGCTTAGCATGACACCCTCGAGGTCCATCCACTTTGCTACAAATGGCCATATGTCATTCCCTCTCATTGCCATGTAGTACTCCATCGTGTATATATACCACGTCTTCTTGATCCACTCATCAGGTGATGGACATTTAGGCTTTTTCCATGTTTTGGCTGTTGTTGACATTGCTCTGCAGCTTTCTTAAATGAGCACTAGAAGAGAAGAGATGGCATTGAATTTGGATCTCTTTGAACAAATGTTTGTGTTAATTGATAAACAAGGCACTGTCTTTGCTTTAGGATCAGGCAGTTGTTGTTAGGACAACAGATTGGATAAAATATGGGATATTAGCTATAATAGAGAAATGAAGAAATAGTTTTCTGAAGAAGATAAATTGGGGAAGTGATAAATTAAGGAAGGCTTCATAGAGGAAATAACTTTTTATTTTATTATTTTGGTAGAGCATGAGCTGGGGAGTGGGGCAGATGGGCGGGGGGAGAGAATCTCAAGCAGCTCCATACCCAATGCAGAGCTTGACGCGAGGCTTGATCTCAAAAATGTGAGATCACGACAAGCCGAGATTAAGAGTTGGATGCTTAACTGACTGAGCCATCAAGGTGTTCCAGAAATAGCATTTGAACCACGTCAAATAGAATGAGTAATAAGCACTCAGATGAAAGCACAGTCCTTGGCACATAGTGCACATAAAAGTTTAGTATATTCTCATATTAGGTGAGAAAGAGGCTCGAAGAGGTTACTTCTGTAAGGTCTCATAGCTTAGTAAGTGGTGGAATTGGTATTTCAGTTGGTTGGTGATGTGCTGGGGCTAGCTAATTGTAAGCTTAAGTTTAGCTTTTAAGAATTTTAGTAAGCGGGTTGGGGCGCCTGGGTGGCTCAGTCAGATAAGCCTCCAACTCGGCTCAGGTCATGATCTCACAGTTTGTGAGTTCAAGCCTCACATTGGGCTCTGTGCTGACAGCTCAGACAGCTCAGAACCTGGAGCCTGCTTCGGATTCTCTCTCTATCTTTCCCTCCCTTGCTCATGCTCTGTCTCTCTCTCTCTCTATTAAAAATAAATAAAAAACAAAAAAATTTATGGGCGCCTGGGTGGCTCAGTCGGTTAAACATCCGGCTTCGGCTCAGGTCAGATCTCACGTTCGTGGGTTCGAGCCCCGCATCAGGCTCTGTGCTGACACCTAGCTCAGAGCCTGGGGCCTGCTTCCGGTTCTGTGTCTCCTTCTCTGTCTGCCCCTCCCCCTCTCATGCTCTGTCTCTCTCTGTATCAAAAATAAATAAAACATTAAAAAAAATTAAAAAAAAATTAAATAAATTCATCTTATAAAAAAATTTTAGTAAGCTCACTGTTAAACTTTATTTTAAAAGTCATTATTAAATGACAAAATTAAATACATTGTATTAAAAGAGGTTTTAAATGCATTTGCATTAAATGCCTTATAAGCTAGTTTATAATTAAAATAAAAATTACATAAACTTAGAATGCCACTGTTATTTAAATTGATACCCAAATTTATCATTTTTGAGGTATTTACATCTGTTGTGTCGAAATATAATACTGTGCAATTGCACATCTCTTCTCAACCCCACATTCAGGGGTGTCACATTGGTAACTTGAAATCTGCCATGTTACTTACACCATGAAAATTGGCAAATGCTATATATACAAATCAGGATTTTTTTTTTTTTAATTGTCTAGCCTTAAAGTGACAGAAAATATTAATGTAGTTTAAATTTAAAAGTGTGTTAGGTCTATAGCTCTGACATATTTCAAATAACACAAGAATTTGAGGAAATACTCTTTCAGAAGTTGAAAATTATTATACAGTTTAGCAAAGAAGTTACATCATTGATGAACTAGTGTTCTGACATCCGTTTTTGTTTGTTTTTTCTTTTTTAAAAATGTTTATTCAATTTTGAGAGAGACTGAGACCGAGCATGAATGGGGAAGGGGCAGAAAAAGAAGACACACAAATCGAAGCCAACTTCAGGCTCTGAGCTGTCTGCACAGAGACCAATGTGGGGCTTGAACTCACAGGTTGTGAGATCATGGCCTGAGCTGAAGTTGGACGCCCAACTGACTGAGCCACCCAGGCGCCCCAGGAGACAACATGTTTATAAACATGATCACATGAATGCTTAGGGTATGTTTTCAGAATAATGAGAAATCTAATACGGAAAAGAGTAAGTGATAAAGCTGGAGAGGTTGGTTGGGCCCAGTAGTAAATGAGGGGCTTTGGATTTTTATTCTATACTTCTGTTTTAGTTGGATTGTAAGGGATGATAGTTAATGTGGAGTGACAGCTTGGAGGATCAGAAGGGTGAAGTACTTAATGAGCACTGACTTTGTTAGCCACTTCAAATGCTCATACCAACCCTAGGAGGCAATAATGTATATTTACAAATAGGGAAATGGAAACTCACTCATCTATTAAATGATAGGTGTCGGTGGCTCAAAGCCCAGAGGCTTTTATAATCATTTGAAAGAAAAAGACCCAATAAGGATGGAAAAGGTGGATTTGAAGAATGTTGACCTGTTTGCTGAGTAGTTACTGTAAAAAGAAGAAAAAATAGAGAATATGAGTTGAGCATCAGGTTAAGGTTAGGGTTTGGAGATGTGTTGGCTTTTGGAAATAGTGTCTGGAATACCTAGGGGACAGTAAGGTGGTGGTAGTAGGGTCTGGAGCTCAGAAGGAATCTGTTGATAGAAACTAAAATTTCTAAACCTCAGTATAGGTAAAGGCATGAAAAAGTTTAAGATTATTTAAGAATATTGGTAATAAAAATAATGGCTGAAATTATTGAACACTGTACAATATCAAGCACATATCTGTCCTGATTAATTTACGTATTTGTAAGTTTTCATCTAATTATTATGGGGTAGGTGCAGCTATTTGCCTTCTACAGATAATGATGCTGATTGGCTCTCAGCATGGATCCACTGTGCTGGTAAAGTCTGTGAGCCTGAGTTTAGGTCCAGCGAGCCTAAACCTGTAACAAAGCCCTTTGCTTTTGCATGCGTGACTCAGTCTCCCTGGCTGTCTCTGGTTTTTGGGGATAAGAAAAAAAAAACAGATAAAGACTGAAGCACAGAAAAGAATAACTTTGGGGACACCTGGCTGGCTCTATCAGTTAACCGTCTGACTTAACCCAGGTCATGATCTCACGGTTTGTGGGTTTGAGTTCTGCATCGGGTTCTGTGCTGACACCTCAGAGCCTGGAGCCTGCCTCAGATTCTGTTCTTTGCCTTTCCTCTGCTTATGCACATAGTCTCTCTCTCTCTCAAAAATAAACGTTAAAAAAAAAGGAAAACAATATTAAAAAATTAACTTTGTAATGTTAGGTAAGCTGAGAAAGCAAAGCTGGTGTACTTGTTTCTGCAGTCCAGTTCTAGGACCAACGCACAGTAAGAGAAGAGGGCCTGAGAAATAACTCCAATATCCCCATTTACAGGATGGGTTAAAGAGAGCAGTGGAGTATAATCAGATTATTCAGAGGCTGCAGAGATGTAGCTGATGATTGGGAATGCCAGTGGCTATCTTGAACAACATTGAGAGCTCTTTGTTGTTCGATGTTTCAAAGTTTTGGGGGGCGCCTGGGTGGCTCAGTTGGTTAAGCCTCCAACTTCGGCTCAGGTCAGATCTCACGTTCATGGGTTCGAGCCCCGCATCAGGCTCTGTGCTGACAGCTAGCTCAGAGCCTGGAGCCTGCTTTGGGTTCTGTGTCTCCTCTCTCTGCCCCTCCCCTTCTCATGCTCTGTCTCTCTCTGTATCAAAAATAAATAAAACATTTAAAAAACAAAACAAAACAAAGTTTTGGTGTCTGTCATTCAACAGACTTTGTATTTTTTCTATATTGTTCCAACTCCTCTCTATCCAGGAGGTATTCCAAGTCTTAAAGAGATTTAGTGAAGTTTGAGCTGCTGGAAGTAAGATTGTTTTCTTTCTTTTCTTTTTTTTTTTAGTTTATTTATTTTGAGAGACAGCATGTGTACAAATAGGGGAGGGGCAGAGAGACAGAGAAGGAGAGAGAATCCCAAGCACCTCTGCATTGCCAGCAAAGAGCCTGATGTGGATCTGGAACTTGTAAACTGTGAGATCATGACTGAGCCACCCAGGTGCCTTAAGACCAGTTTTTATAGTTAGTATGTGCTTTTCTGGTAAATTAGACCATATAAAAATGTCTTAAATTCAACTGGGTATTAAAAATGACAATATTATTATTATTATTTTTTTTTTTTGCTTTTTTGTCTTTTTTTATGGTTTAAGATTGATCAGAGGGGACTGCTGTTTTTCAAACATCACCATTTTGGGATAAGGATAGTTAGAATTCTAGCATCATTTATGATCCACTCTGAATAGTGTAAACCAAGAATTACTCAGATGCATTTTGTTTTAATGTTTATTTATTTTGAGAGAGAAAGAGACAGAGAGAGAGAGAGAGGCATGAACAGGGGAGGAGCAGAGAGGGAGACACAGAATCTGAAGCAGGCTCCAGGCTCTGAGCCATCAGCACAGAGCTCAACGTGGGGCTCGAACCCACAAACTGCGAGATCATGACCTGAGCTGAAGTCAGATGCTCAACTGACTGAGCCACCCAGGCGCTCCAACATTTATCATTTTAAATGTTTGTTTTAATTTTAAGATATTTAAATATAAAAAAATTTTAAATGTCTTTTTATTTTTGTTTTATAGAGAGAGGGTGCAATTGGAGGTAGGGGATCAGACAGAGAGGGAGACACAGAATTTGAAGCCGGCTCCAGGCTGTCAGGGCAGAGCCCATCTGTGGGCTCGAACCCACAAACATTGAGATAACAACCTGAACTGAAGTCTGATGCTTAACCAACTACCCAGGCGCCTGTTTATTTTTGAGAGAGAGTGCGTGCATGCACGAGTGTGCACATGGGGGAGGGGCAGACAGAAAGAAGGATTCTCCGTATCTAAAGCATGATCTGTACTGACAGCAGAGAGCTCAATGCAGGGCTTGAACACAGGAACTGAACTGTGAGACCATGACCTGAATGAACCAAAGCCAGACGCTTAACAGACTGAGCCACCCAGGCACTCCTGCATTTGTCTTTTTTTTAAATGTGGGGTTCCAACTCACAACCTGAGATCATGGTCTGCCAACTGAGCTAGCCAGGCACCCCCACATTTATCATTTAAAACAGCTAACAGGGATGTTCTGATACCTGCTGATGCTATGCACCTCTGTGGGTATATGAGAAGAGCATAATTGAAACTTAAACCTTTGTTTAAGCACTCAGGTTATACTTCCTGATCCCAGGCATCAAAATGGAGCTAATTAGATCTACTCTACCTAACCTTGTTTAAGTTGCCACTAATGACTGGCAGTGGGAATAGGAGGAACACAAATAGCTCTGGGTATAATGTACACTGAAAAGGTTATAAGATTGTGGGTGGGGCTTTAGTCTACCCCACCCATTTTGTACACAAACTTGTGAGATTAGTTTATTTCTGAGGGAGAAAGCGCTAGTGGGGGAGGGGCTGAGAGGGAGGGAGACAGAGAAACTGAGTCAGGCTCTGAGTTGTCCATGCACAAAGCCCAGTGTGGAACTCGAACTCATGAACAGTGAGATCATGACCTGAGCCAAGTTGGACACTCAAATGACTGAGCCACTGAGGTTCCTCAAGATTACTTCTGTTTAGTGGCAGAGCCAGAAAAAGAACCCAGACAAGTTCTTGGGTAATTCAAGTCATTTATGACAAATGTTACTTTCCTTTTTTTCAGATGGGGGAAGGGATTCTATGAAGTATGTTGCATATTATGGGTCTTAAATTATTTAGGCATGTATACTAGGTTGATACTATTTATAGAGAGCATGAACCCTAGATTCTGTGGTCTGGTTAATGTATCAAATATATAGTAGCAGAAAGGCTACTCTAGAAGATCTGATACCATATCTACCATTATGACTGATTAGAGCAAGTAAACTTCTCTGAGTCTTAGTAGTTTTTAATTTTTTTTTTATGGTTTATATTTGAGACAGAGACAGCATGAGTGGGGCAGGGACAGAAAGAGAGGGAGACACAATCTGAAACAGGCTCCAGGCTCTGAGCTGTCGGCACAGAACCTGATGTGGGGCTCAAACCTACTAACTGTGAGATCATGACCTGAGCCAAAGTTGGACGTTTAATCAACTGAACCACCCAGGTGCCCCAGGGTCTTAGTATATTTTTTTAATGTTTTATTTATTTTTGATACAGAGAGAGACAGAGCATGAGAGGGGGAGGGGCAGAGAGAGAAGCAGACACAGAACCGGAAGCAGGCTCCAGGCTCTGAGCTAGCCGTCAGCACAGAGCCCGACGCGGGGCTCGAACCCACGAACGTGAGAACTGACCTGAGCTGAAGTCGGATGCTTAACCGACTGAGCCACCCAGGCGCCCCTTTAGTATTTTTTAAAAAATCAGAAAAATACCACAATACTATTGTGTTGTTATGATTAAATTATATATAAATTGTTTGCATATAGGTCTTTTATGAATGATTGTGATTTGTGATATTAAGCATATATATACCTGTATATACACATAATATACATACACATTTGTTTGATTGGATCATTCATTAAATTTTTTTTTTTTTTTAATTTTTGTTTGAAGGTTTATTCATTTTTCAGAGATAGAGCATGAGGGTGGGAGGGGCAGAGAGAGAGGGAGACACAGAATCAGAAGCAGGCTCCACACTCCAAGTTGTCAGCAAACAGCCTGATGTGGGGCTTGAACTCATGGATTGTGAGATCATGACCTGAGCCAAAGTAGGACACTTAACCAACTGAGCCATCCAGGTGCCCCTCATTAAATTCTTGAACAACTTTTGACATAGTCCTACTGAGTTTCCATTTTAGGGTCCAACCCTTAGAATGCATGAAGAAGGCATGAGAGTGAAAGGGTGGTTAGTTAAGAGTTTAGCAAATTCCAGGGGAGAGATGACCATATGCTAGACTGGAGAGGTTGTAATGGAGGTGTTGAGGATGATTCTACTGGAAAATTTTGAAGGTGGAGCTGGAGGATATCATCAGCTGGAATGCATATTCTAATGACTATTTCATTCTGAATTTATCTGTCAAATGCAAAATATACTTGTACTGGGGATAGAGGGGGTTTGACAAGTTATTAAAAACCTTATTTAATTGTATTCTGAAGTGTTTTGAGAATTTGGTTTTATTGTGAAATTAGTTTCAGTTCAAATGTAGTTTTTACTGGAAAGCCAAAGAATTATTCAGAGAATTATCAAGCCTGTCAAACCATTTCATTTGATTTGGAGCTTAGTGTTTTCTAATTTTACTTTTGGTGAAGCTGAAAAATGTTAATGTATTATTTCTTTTACCTTTTGTTCTGTTATTAGTCAAATTTATTATTCAGGTACTGAATATAGGGCTTATCCAGGCTTTTTACTTCTAACCCTTTTGGTAAAATATGTCTAGGAGTTCAGCTTCTAATTAGCAGTCTTGTAAAAGAATTTGATAAGTAGGAAATGTTACTAGTTAATACATTAACTTCATCTTGTTGCCCATTTCCCAGAAATTCATCCCAACTAAATGTACATTACTGTACCTATAAAAACTTAAAGGAGACGAGAAGGTAGAACATAAATATTTTTGGTAGAAGATTAAGATCTATCTATCTTATCTTTAAAACTACATGTATTTTTTAAAGGCTTTATTTTTCAGTGATGTGTGTACCCAGTGTGGAGCTCAGAGTTACAACCTTGAGGTCAAGAGTCACATGCTTTACCAACTGAGCCAGCCAGGAGCACCGAGTAGAAGATATTGATAAAATACTACAGCCCAGCTTTAAATTGGAGAGTTGATTGAAAACATTTTTATTCCCTCACCTATGGAGGGTGGAATATTATATATAACTCATTAGACTCATTTAACCATGGACCACGAAGGTTGATTTTATAAGCCACATAAAACCGTGAAAGGGATTTATTTTTTTATCAAATCTTTAAAATTTAGGTCTCATTTGACACAGTGTTACATTAGTGCAACATAGTAGATTTGACTAGACAAGTCTATATGTTCCACTCTGCTCACCACAAATGTAGCTACCATCTGTCACCATACAAGACTATTCTAGTACCATTTGTATTCCCTTGCTATTTGTTTTATCCTCTTACTCATTCCATAACCGGAAGAATGTCAGTCTCCTTCACTTATTTGCCTACTCTTCCCACCTCCCCTCTTGCAACCGTCAGTTTGTTCTCTCTATTTATGGGTCTGTTTTTGCTTTTTGTTTTCTTGTTTTGTTTTTTTTTATTTTTAATTAAAAAAATTTTTAATGTTTTATTTATTTTTGAGAGAGAGAGAGAGAGAGGGAGACACAGAATCCGAAGACAGGCTCCAGGCTCTGAGCTAGCTGTCAGCACAGAGCCCGATGTGGGGCTGGAACCCACGAACTGTGAGATCACGGCCTGAGCCAATGTCAGACACTTAACCAACTGAGCCACCTAGGCACCCCAATTGTTTTTTTCTTTTTAGATTTTACATATAAGTGAAATGAATCATATGGTATATGTCTCCGTGACAGTGATTTTAGTCTAGGGGCTCCTGGGTGGCCCTGTCGTTAAGCATCCTACTTTGGCTCAGGTCATAATCTCACAGTTTAGTGAGTTCAAGCCCATAGTCAAGCTCCATGCTGACAGCTCAGAACCTGGCGCTTGCTTTGGATTCTGTCTCCCTCTCTTTCTCTGTCCCTCCCCCTCATACTCTCTCAAAAATAAACATTAAAAAAAAGTGATTTTAGAATAATCACATTTTTTCAGAAGTTAGTCTATCTCAGCACTTTTATTTTCAGCCAGGGACGCTGAAATTTCTCTTCTGTCAAGGCCCATGGAGACAGGAAAATTAGTTGAGGGCTATATAAGTAAATTTAATTCTGGGGATGAACATAAGATTTTAAAGTTAATAAAATCATACAAACAAATAAAATATGCCTCAGTTGTGTTTCATGGCTTCTTAAGAGCTTGTTTGGAGGTTCTAGCAGGGGAGCGCAGCTACTCGTATACCCTGACCGAAGAATGGTCCTCCTCGATGGTCGTCCTCTTCGACCGAGCGTGCAGCTTCAGGAGGGACGCACATGGAGTGGTGAGGGAGGAAAGGGACACCCGCCTAGCCAGCCAGATCAGCCGAATCAACCCTGGCGATCAGTGGGGTGACAGATGTTGCAGCCAGATCGCCCTCACATCCTCATGGCTTCTTAAAAGTGTAGGGAGTGGGGTGGTAGAAACATAAGAGAAGGGTATCAAGCTAAATTTAGGAAAAGTCAGAGAGATCTAGATGTATTCCAGGAAGAGGTTTTGATGTGCTGATTTTAAGTAACATTGCCACCTTGTGGCTTTTAGGATATTTTTAGGAAATTTTGTATTTTACAATAGTAGATGTAAAATGGGGAGGGGCTCAGGTGGTATGCATGGTTAGTATCGGTATTACCTTTAATTATTTAAGTGGCAGGCCAGATGCTGAGGGCTAGAAACTTCTTCCTTTGGTTTACACTTTATTATCTTTATAAATTTATCTTATTTCTTAAGACTGTTTCTTTAGTCTCATCATTGTTCTTGTTGATATGGTGGATTGATTCAAAGGTTAGTGATGAATGTCCTAATGGGGATTTTGGGGATGGGGTATGAATTCAGTAAGATCTTGCTCTACGAATTTCCTCTATTCTTTATTTATTAGCACAATGTCCTAAAGCTCTAGGAAAGCCTTGTAGCTGCCCTTCTAGCATTTGGGCTGTTTTTTGGTTAACTGGGACTTTATAATTAATTTTATGTTTGTGCCTGAGGATCTTAGGTTTGCCTCTCTGTGGACAGCAAATCCATGGCAAGAGCTTAACCTCGAGTGACCACTTAACACAGATCTCCCTATAACTGTCTAGCCTGTTACTTTAGGAGCAGTGGGTTAAAAAGAACGGGTAGGCAGGTACCACACGACAGTACCATGGGTGTAAAACAGCTTGGCATACCGCTTTCCTAGCTACAGTGAGTCAGTAGCATCTTCATGTTATTTTTTTTCCATTCTTTTTTTTAAGTCTTTATTTTATTTTGAGAGAAAGAGAGAGAGCAGGGGAGGATCAGAGAGAAAGGGAGACGCAGAATCCGAAGCAGGCTCCAGGCTCTGAGCTATCAGCACAGAGCCCGACGTGGGGCTCGTACCCACAAACCATGAGATCATGACCTGAGCCGAAGTCGGACACTTACCCCTTACCCGACTGAGCCACCCAGGCGCCCCAGCATCTTCATGTTAAAAGCTTGAGTGTTCCAATAAGATGCAAATGTATGTTTTGCTTAAGGCAATTCTGGCTGAGACTTGGACCCTTTTGCCTTTATGTGCTCTTCTCTCTTCCCTTCATTGTATATCCATCATCTTTTCCCTGATTCACCCACTCCTTCCTTTTTACTTATTAAATATTACCGGGGTAGGATTGGTTGATTAGAAATGTCAATAAATACAGCTGATCTACAAGTGAAGCCCTTTGACCATAAATTGCTAAAGCATTTAGTGGAATTGTTCTCAATGGTTATAGGAAATAGTCATAAAAGTGAAAGCTGCGGTAAGAGAAGTCTTCTTTTTTTTAATGTTTGTATTTTGAGAGACAGAGCAAGTGGAAGTTTATTTATTTTGTTTATTTTGAGAGAGAGCAGGGAAAGGGCACAGAGAGAGAAAATCCCAAGCAGGCTCTGCCCTGTCAGCACAAACCACAAGATCATGACCTGAGCTGAAATCAAAGGCCACCCAGGTACCCTGAAACCTAAAAGGTTTTAATGTCCAAAAGTGTATAGAAATGATGCTCTTTGTGTTAAAACCTTCTCTGTTGTCATTCCTTATTCTAAAAGACTTATAAAAAGCTGATAGGTAAATTTTTTGGTTTTTTTATACTATTTAAAAAAATTTTTTTAAATTGATATCTGCACCCAATGTGGGGCTTGAATTCACAACCCTGAGATCAAGAGTTACATGCTCTATTGCCTGAGCCAGCTAGGTACCCCTATTTTCATTTTTGCTAAAATACCCTGTGTTTTGGGGCACCTGGGTGGCTCAGTCGGTTGTCTGACTTCAGCTCAGGTTATGATCTCGTAGTTCATGGGTTCGAGCCCCGTGTCGGGCTCTGTGCTGACGGCTAGCTCCGAGATTGTTGCCGGTCTTCGGATTCTGTGTCTCCCTCTCTCTCTGACCCTTCCCTACTCATGCTGTCTGTCTCTGTCTCTCAAGAAAACAAAAAAACAATCTTCAGTGGTTACATATGTATAGCACACCCCACTCACCCACCTGTTTTGTTTGTGACGTTGCCTTTTGAGGAGTATATGGTGTTTATTTTTGCAGATTGTCCTTTCAGTTTGTCTAAGGTTTCTTCATTATGGACATTCTGATTGTGCTTCTGGCAGGAATATTACATAAGTGATTTTGTGTCCTCCAGTGCCTCACAGTAGGAGACAGTTTATTCCATTATTGGGAATGTTAATTTTGATCACTTCAAGTTCTCTATTGTAAAGCTATTTTTCTTTTAATTGGGAAAATAATTTGAGACTGTAAAAAAATCTTATTCCTCATGAAATTTTGACCCTTTAGTTATAGCATCCATTGCTGATTCTTGCCTAATTCATATATTACTATGATAGTTTACTTACCAAGGTTATGTAATGCTCAGATTGTCACAAATTTGGGCAGTGGGAGGGCCTTCAAGCAAGAACTCACTGGTCCTGTTTCCAATCTGTAATTTTTAAATGAAAATACTTAATTTTTATTTATTTAATTTTTTTAAATTTTATTTTTAAGTAATCTCTACCCCAGCATGGGGCTCAAACTCAGCCCCAAGATCAAAAGTTGCAAAGTTGCATGCACTACTGACTGAGCCAACCAGGCACCCCAATGAAAATACTTTAAAAATCTAATCTAGTATTTAAAATCTTATGAATTGTTTTTATCCGTGCCAAATTTACTTTTCAAGGTAGTGTGATATGAAAACTTAAATAATTTTATAATCTCTGAGAAGATGGATGTTATCTTTGTTATTTGTAAATATATAAGCTTATTTTTTATGTACACATCAAAACTGTATTTGGAAATAGAATACCAGTTACTTCATTTGCTGAGTTGTATCAATGTGATGTGTTCTTGATGTTGATCAGGAGATTAAGACCGTGAATGTTATTTATTTGTATGTAATTTGTGTCATTTAAAATAAACCTGGCATACGGGTTTACATTAGGAAAGAAGTTTGTATTTACCTTCTTTACCTATCATTGTGTAGTTAAGATTCAGGAATAGATTTAGATTATATTTGGGGCAGAACTGAACACAGGTATTTGTGGGACTTAGCACATTATAAAGAGGGACAGACTTCTTTTTAAAAATGTGATGATGCAGTAAGTGCAGGTTCAAAATGCTGGTTTGCGTTTTTTCTGATTAAATATTGTAAATGCTGTTATTAAGCATGCTAATAAACTTACATATATTAGGATAAAACAGATTTAGCAACGTCTTTTTTTCAATGATTACATTATATATATATATATATATATATATATGTATCTTAATTTAAATCCACGTTAGTTAACATATGGTGTAATAATGATTTCAGAAATAGAGTTTAGTGATTCATCACTTACTTACAACACCCAGTGCTCATCCCAGCAAGTGTCCTCCATAATGGCCCTTGCCCATTTAGCCCATCCCCCACCCAGTACCCCTCAGCAGCCTTCAGTATGTTCTCTGTGCTTGAGTCTCTTATGCTTTGTCTTCCTCTGTTTTTATATTATTTTTGCTTCCCTTCCCTTATATGTATCTATTCTGTATCTTAAATTCCACCATATGAGTGAAATCATATGATAATTTATCTTTCTCTAACTGACTTATTTTGCACCCCAGCTCCATTCATGTTCTTGCAAATGTCAAGATTTCATTCCTTTTGATTACCAAGTAATATTGTGTATATGTACCACATCTTCTTTATTCATTCATCTGTCACTGGACATTTAGGCTTCTTCCATACTTTGGCTGTTGTCAGTAGTGCTGCTATAAACTTTGGGGTGCATGTGCCCCTTCCAAACAGCACTTCTGTATGCTTTGGATAAATACCTAGTAGTGTAATTGCTGGATCATAAGGTAGTTCTATTTTTAATTTTTTGAGGAAGCTCCATACTGTTTTCCAAAGTGCATTTTCAGTTTGCATTCCCAGCAGATTCTAGGTTTTCTAATTTAGCAGTACAGTTTGGGCTACATAAGTTTATTTGTATTGCTTGGGTTACACTATATTAAAATAAGAGATAGTAGACCATTTTTTCCCTTGTTTATGAAATGTGATTGACATACAACATTGTATTAGTTTAAAGGTATAGAATGTAATGATTTGATATAAATGATTGCCACAATAAGTTAACGTCTGTCACTTGACATAGTTAATGATTTGTTTTCTTGTGATGAACACCAGAATTTTATTTAAAAGTCAACTGTAGGGGCGCTGGGGTAGCTCAGTCGGTTAAGCGTCCGGCTTCGGCTCAGGTCATGATCTTATAGTTCATGGGTTTGAGTCCCGCAACGGGCTTTGTGCTGACAGCTATCTCAGATCCTGGAGCCTGTTTCGGATTCTGTGTCTCCCTCTCTCTCCGACCCTCCCCTGCTTGCACTGTCTCTCTCCATCTCTCAAAAATAAAAATAGAAAACATTTAAAAAATTATAAAAGTCTTCTGTAGCGGGGGCACCTAGGTGGCTCTGTGAATTAAGCGTTGGACTTCAGCTCAGGTCATGATCTCATGGTTCGTGGGTTTGAGCCCTGTGTTGGGCTCTGTGCTGAGTCAGTTCAGAGCTGGAGCCTGTTTCAGATCCTGTGTCTCCTCCTCTCCCTGCCACCCCCACCCACCTCTTGCACTGTCCTTCTCTGTCTCAAAAATGAATAAACATTAAAAAAAATTAAAAATAAAGTCTCTTGTAGCCTGTTACCTGTTGCTAAATTCATAAGTAGTTTGTGAGTGAGGTTAATTGAAGACCTATTTGTTAATTTGCTTTCTAGGAGGTTTTGGTTGAGTTGGGACTAATCCTTATTAGAACAGTGCAATTTAATTTTTAGTTGTGGATGCAGATTTTAGAAGGACATTGCAAGCTGTGGTGGTTAAGGAAGTATCAAGGAAGGAAGGGGTTTGTGGGTTCAAACCCGCATCAGGCTCTGTGCTGACAGCTTGGAGCCTGGAGCCTGCTTCGGATTCTGTGTCTCCCTCTCTTTCTGTCTCTCCCTCCCTCCATCTCTCTCTCCTCTTCCCCCTCTCCCTCCTGCCTCCTCACTTATTCCTTCCCTGCCCCTTTCTCCCTTCCTCACCCCCCCAAAAATAAACATTAAAAAAACAAACCCCTGAAGTATCCAGATTTTCTCATGCCCAAGGGTAGATTTGGGTCCGTACTAGAAGAGGGGTTAGGTAAATGGTATCCATCCAAATTATGAAAGATAAAACCAGGTAGATGAGCTTAAAATTAATGAGAAGCAAAGGGCTATTTAAAGTTTGACTTCAGTCAACTGCAGAGATTTGAGAGAGAGAGAGAGAGAGAGAGAGAGTGAGGTGGGGAGGGGAGAGGAGAGGAGTCCAACACAAAAAGACCTCAAAAGTTTTGATTCCCCTCACTTTTTTGCCCTTTCTATATTATCTTCCAAAGTTTTAGTAATAAACATACTACTTGTAATAGGAAATGGAACATCAGAAATAGATAACTGGGTGCCTGGGTGGCTCAGTGGGTTAAAAGTGTCCGACTCAATCTCTGCTCAAGTCTTGATCTCAGCATCGTGAGTTCAAGTCTTGCGTTAGGCTACATGCTGGAGTCTACTTAAAGAAAAAGATAACTTCTTTCTGAATACTGTTTTTATATCTATAGGGTAGTCCGTTCATCATAAAGCTTCACTTAACTTGGTTGACTTTTATATATATGTTTGTAATAACTTGGTATAGCGTAAGAACTTATATGGTATATAGTCCTAGGTTTGAATCTTGGATCTTATTAGGTAATCCTGGTCAAGTAACTTTTTTGAACTTTAGTTTTCTTATGTCAGGAATAATAACAGTCTTTACGGGGTGGTTATGAAGATCATTATTATGTACAGTGTCTGGAACATGGAAGCCCATAAGTAGTAGTTAGCTGTTCTTGGTAGGAATCGTATTTACCATGGGGCAAATGGGAGCAGATGATTGATTCTTCTCTAGCAGATGGATGAATCAGGTAGAAGTTCAGGCCTTGTGCTTCTTAATGTTTTTGCTTTTAAAAGGCACATGTATTGAATTATTGTTTTAAAAAATTTAATATATGAAGCAGTGTGTGAAATGGAAGGCTGTTTAGGCACATGAAGAATGATTTTTACTAGGAAATGAGCATGTAGATTTATTTCAGGGAAAACTTAAGTATTGCAATTTTCAAAATCCCATCCCTAAGTGGATTTTAAACTGTCCCTGTGGGGGAAGAGGATAATTTTCTTTCTTGTTATGGACTAAGAGCTTTCTGTATGTCAGTCCATTAATTCTTCCACAGTCCTGCGAGATATGTATCCTCACTTTATAAAAGAAGGAAATTGAAAGGAAAACAAAAAAGGAAATTGAAGCCTGTGAATATGCTATAGTGCCTTATTAGGACCTAGTATAGGACGACTCTAGTACTGTTAGGGTTTTTTGTTTGTTTTTAGTGTGCCTTATATGCCGCTTCCCTTCTGTAGGCTTTTGATTAGGTCCATATTTTAGATAGACCGACAATTATTAGCCTCAACCAACTATAGTTGGAAAACAAATCTGTTAGGTCATGTAAGAAATTTTAAAGTCAAAGAGAAAATTTCTTTATTAATTGGTGTGATTGAGTGTTACTATTTTGGTTTAAAATACAGGAAGAAAAAGTTTTTATTTGTAAGGAATATTCTATCTAGCACAAATAACTAAATTTCTGTTGAATTATTTATAAAGTAATTTTAATTTTTAAGCATGTTCAGATAAGTTTTAACTAATGATTTCCATTTTTTTTTTAACCTCTGCAGGAACGTCAAGGTCGTGGCAAATAAAAGGCAGTTCTCCACAGACTGCAGCAACGGTTGCATCTGCATATCCTAAGAGGAAAAAAATGACCTTCAAGAGAATTAGGACTTTTTTCTTAATTTCATTGACTTCAGAGACGATTGCAGACTTGCAGTTTAAGTATTGGAATTTCACAAAAGACATAGGACTTAACTGGAAAACGAAAAAAAAAAGAAAAAGAAAAAACTAAACAAAAAATCCCTCTAGGTAGTTTAGGTGAAAAATGTCCCTTTTATTTTGGCTTTGGTTGTGATTTCAGAGCATAATGCTTTGTTTTTTTGTCTTTTTACTATGTTTTTCGGATTTTAAAGTCCGTAAGTGCATACAGTTTTCTCTAATTTTTAAACCCTTTCCTCTCCCCATTTTGACATTTGCACTTGGAGAACACTTGAGTTTCGAAGATTTTGGGCCTCCACCCCAGAAAGTGGGAATTTGGTTTTTCCCTTCCGAACTGGAAGAACATTTTTATGAAGAATTTTTGTCTTGGAGAATTTAACAGTGTTACCCAAGGTTGTGTCTTTTAAGGGTGGTTCATTTTCTCTGACCCTTTGTTACTCAAAGTAAAGTACTAGGAGTCCTAAGAAATTTTCTGTTCTTGTACATTATGCTGATTAAGTCAGGATTAATTTGATTTCAAAGCTAAGAACAGTGGTAAAAACTTGTTTACAGAAATGCATTTTGGAAGAGAAAAATATTGTAAAACGTGTAGTGAATGTTTCTTCAGTTCCTTGTTCAGCCAATGAGGAAAGGGCATTGCCTTTCTTTTTACCATTAATCACTTCTCAATAAACGTGAGATCCTGTTGAGCATCACTTCTAGTACCATTTATTAGTATGATTTGAGTCTGCTATCCTTAATGAAAGATTTGGAGTGTAAGGAGTTTTAAGAGGTAAGATGGCAACTATGTTTAGAAAGTTTGCTGAAATGAAATAGTTCAAGTTTGCTTTTGTATTCAGGGCAGACAGGCATAACTTCTGTAAAGAACAAGGTGGGCCAGAATTCCTAATGCTTCCCAGAGAAGGTAGAGCCACTGCAAAATCATTCAGCACATGTTTGATTGAGTGCATATTAGGTGCCAGGCACTTGTCTAACCCTGTAGAAAACTGGCCAGATAGCTTACAATTTTATTTGCAGAGTAGGTAGAGTCCAGTATCAAGGATGTGTTTAATTTGAAATGTGGCTTATCTGAAGAGTATTCCATGTGGATGCAGGTCCACTCATAATTTCCAGTAAGGCTTGGATCTTTGTGAACCATAAAACAGTAATAATGTTTGGTTCATCTTTGTTTATGTCCCAAGGTTTGGGGGCTTCTCTGCCTTGAAGAGTTCAAGCCCTTGGGGTGTCTCACTGGCTCAGTTGGTAGAGGGTGGGAGTCTTGATCTCCAGGCATGAGTTCAAGCTCTATGTTGGTGTAGAAATGACTTAAGAAAATAAAAGATTTTTAGTTCTTAAGATGTCCCAGTTGTGCACAGTTAGTTAAATGGGTGAAAACTTAGTAATAAGAAAAGGTCCTGAAAATGGGTTTTAATAATGTTTTGTCCTCAAATGACTCACTCATTTGGCTGTTCTATACAGCCCAGGCTATTAAATCCAGGATGTGATAAAACTAATAATGCTAGTTAGTGATTCATTATAGTTGTCACTTCCAGTTGAGAACTTTCTCTGCCTTAGGCACAGTACAATATACTTAGATATTCCTGTTTGCCAGACTTTCTGAAATACCTTTCACCCAAAACTGGGAGTCCTTCGCACAGCTTGAAGATGCCCAATTGATGAATTTAGAATTGTAACATTCATTGTTTATAGTTTTAGTTCATGTCTTGTGTGACATGTAGAGCACTATCATGGGCTTAATTGTCCACACTTTCACCTTCAAAAGGGAAAATATCCTGAGAAAAGCAAATTCAAGGGCAAATTTACAAGTTTTTCTACCTTGTGTTCAAGTTGGATATGAGATTCTTCAAGATTATGTTTTTGCAATTTGAAATGTAAGTTTAAACCGTTGCTTCCCAGTTTTTCTTTTTCATATCACAGGAAATAACTGGAATGGTGTTGGGGGCAAACTCATAGGAATTTGGAGCCTCTGTAAAGGCTGCTCATCTAGCTCTCCCTGAGTGTTGAGAAGGTCCAGATGTTGGATTTGTGTATTTGAAAAAAACCACACACACACACACA
>NC_043707.1:120748968-120782046 GCF_006229205.1 Suricata suricatta | reverse complement strand
GTCCTATGCCCTTCTCGCTGCATTGAATCAGCATACACGATGTCCATATTGTCTTACTACTGTTAACTTTGATCACTTGATAAAAGTTTAACTAAGGTAGTGTCTGCTGTATATTGTTCCACTGTATAATTACTGATTTCCCCTTTGTAATTAATAAGTAACTCAAGGAGATACTTTAAGACTACAATCTTTGCTTCACTAATTTTGACATCTGGACTGTTATTGCCTGTAACAAGTATTACTGTGGCATTTGCCACATGTTTATTCACTATGTGTATTCTACATTTATACCAACTAGAATTCTGTAAGGAGGAGCTGTCCCTTTTCCCCATTTTTAAAAAATTGTATTAGTGTGGATTCAGGGATATTTAATTCCACGGGTCAGTGCTGTCATTTATTTTGTTGCTTAGATTGTCAGAGGTTTGGCAATTGGGAGCCTCTGTTATTTTTTAAAAACTCTCTTTGAGAGAGCGTGAACACGGGGTGGGGCGGGGAGACAGAGAGAGGGAGAAAGAACCCCAAGCAGGATCTGCACTGTCAGTGCAGAGCATGATTCTGGGCTTGATCTCATGAACCATGAGATCATGACCTGAGCCCAAATCAAGAGTGGGACACTTTACCGACTGAGCCAACTGGGTGCCCTACCGTTTTCATAGCAATGCATATAAATCCTCTGGAGTTATGGAGGGGACTTCCACTTGACATCATGGTTCACCTGAGTGAGGCCCAGTAAATGTGGGTTGGCTTGTGCCCGTTCATATATTTTTTTAATGTTTTATTTATTTTTGATACAGAGAGAGACATAGCATGAGAGAGGGAGGGGCAGAGAGAGAAGGAGACACAATCCGAAGCAGGCTCCAGGCTCTGAGCTGGCTGTCAGCACATGATCAGGAGGGTAAACAACGGATATACTTATAACCATTTAGTACCCACACAGCCGTTTTGTTCTTCACTTTCAGTAAGGTATTCAATAATTATACGAGGTATTAAGATAGGCTTTAAGTTGGATGATTTTCCCCAACTGTAGGTTAATACAAGTTCTCAGCACATTTCAAGTGCACTAGGCAAGACTATGGTGGGCTTGTGTATTAAAATTTAAGGATATTTTCAACTTGTTGGATTTATCAGGACCTAATGCAATCTGAAGTTGAGGAAGACGTATATTTGAAATGTGTTTTGTGTCATGAATGTAAAACACTTCTGATAAGAGTCAGTGGCCCTAGAGTTTTGATAGCTTACTTTTTTTTTTCCCTTTGCCTTGGTAAGTAATGCCACTTATGACTATCATCGTTAGTGGTTTCTGGGCAGTTGGTGACGCTCCTTACCTCTGACAAGCCTTCCTTTAGAACTAATATTACAGTAGCTGCTGGGTTTGCGTATGGAAAACTGACGTCGTTGTGGAGTAAGACATCAGCCGCGAGATTAAGTGGATTGGAGATCTGTCTTCACGTTTCTGTGACTGGCTCTGCAGCCCCGCCTCCCGGGAGCTTAGGGCGGGGCCTCCCCCTCCGCCCCGCCCAGCCGCGGGGCTAGAACACTGGACGGCGCGTGCGCTGCTCTCTCTTCCGTGTGTCTGGCCCCGGCTTTTGTGGCGCGCCCGCGGGCGAACCTGTGTCCTGCTAACCTGATTGATTCTCCATTTGCCCTCGGCCGCGCTTGCATTAGGCCACCGTGGCCTAAGGGGCCATTCTGCATGCCTTCGTTTTGTACGCCGTTCCTCTGCCCTGACGGAATGGCTATTTTACCATGAGAAACTGGGTTCAAGATGGGGTCTCCCCCTGTGTCAACCCTGTTACCTTACAGGTGAGCTAGATAGCCTGAGGGATGGGGAAAAGGGATTTCGCACTGCCTTGCTAACGGGGCAGAGATGTCATTTGTGTCATGCATGGTTTATTGCTTTTTTCTACCTTTTCAAATAATGCTCCTGGGATGCCTGGCTGGCTCAGTGGGTTAGGCGTCCGACTAAGGGCCTGAGCTCGAGGGTAGGGGGTTGGAGCCCTGCCTCGGGCTTTGTGGCTTCAGCTCGGAGCCTGGAGCCTGCTTCAGATGCTGTGTGTCTCTCTCTGCCTCTACTCTGCTTGCGCGCGCTCTTTCTCTCTCTCTCTCTGTCAAAAAAATGAATAAACATTAATTTTTTTTTTTTAAGTTTAAACAATGCTCCAGGGGCGCCTGGGTGGCTCAGTCGGTTAGGCGTCTGGCTTTGGCTCGGGTTATGATCTTCCGGTTTGTGGGTTCGAGCCCCGCATCGGGCTCTATGCTGACCGCTAGCTCAGAGCCTGGAGCCTGCATCGGATTCTGTGTCTCCCTCTCTTTCTGACCCCCCCCCCCCCGCCCCAGCTCGTGCTGTCTCTCAAAAATAAAAAACATAAAAACTAAACAATGCTCCAATGTGTGGCTGGCTCGCGGAAGCTTGGAAAGCTATTCCTCTGAACGCACCTGCTGGCCACAGGAGCAGTTCGTGTGGTCAGAAAGGAAAAAGTTACTTAAAAAATGCCCTATTTAAGGGAACACTCCTTGAAGAAACTCTCAGTTTTGCTGTTTGTCCAATTTTTTGTGTGAGTGTACTCCTCTGTTTTATCCATCTATTCAGCTTATATTTTGTGAGCCTCTGGGGTGCTATTGTTGGGCCCCAGGGAGAGGGAGATGAGGTTCCTGTCCTCTCAGACTTCAGTTTAAGGATTCCACTGTAACACTGCTTGGAGCTGGGGGAGATACAGGGTGCTTCGAGAAGGGGAAAGGGGCGTCTGTCCAGAAGATTGCCTTTTCTGAATCGGATTTCCGTCCTCACGTTTTCTTACTCAGTGGAAATCGCATGAGCCCCCGGCCTCTTCATCCGCCTTCACAGCTTGAGCGGAGTCCTAGGCACTCTGCCCCCTCAGAACGTGCTGTGTGATGTTTGGCAGGTCAGGGGATTGCTCTGCACACACTTCCTCATTGGAGAGAGGAAATGACCTCTGAAGCTCGTTGATGTATGTATGATTTTTGAGAGATTTAAATTTAAATTCAGATTGAAATTTAACTAGGAGTGTTTTTCTGATGAAAGAAACCAAATAACCCGACAATGAATTATATAGAATAAAAAGGTGTGTATCTTGGTATAGCAGTTTTCTATTTATCCTTCTAAACTTAAAAAAAATGTTTTTTGCTTTGTGACCTAAAAAAAGTGTATACATATAGTATGTGTGTATTCCTAAATAGATATAACCCACCTAATTTTAAGTTATTTTACAAAAGTGGAATAATACCAAACTGTCTGCAGGGCCCTCCTCCCCCACCGCTCCCAGTCACAATTCCATGAATTTTCTAGTTTGGTTTGCTAAAGAAGGACAAGGGTCTTCTGTGACCATCTAATATGGATGGTTTCCAGCCTCCTGGGGTGAGCAGCACGCTGAAGGCCTAGTCTCTGTCATCAAAAGCAACTTGGCAGAAGGTAGTCCTTCTAACCTTGTTGCTCTGAAGCGTTAGAATCCAAACTTTTCTGGATTTCTTCTTCCCTAAAGACTTTCAACTTGAAGAGTGAAACATTTTTAATGTTTGTTTATTTTTGAGAGAGAGAGAGAACACAAGGGAGGAGCAGACAGGCGGGATACAGGATCCTAAGCAGGCGCTGTGCTGATGCAGACAGCCTAATGCAGGGCTCAAGCTCACAAACCGTGAGATCATGACCTAAGCAGAAGTCAGACGCTTAACTGACTGAGCCACCCAGGCGCCCCTCACTTCATTGCTATTAACTGACAAGCCACAATCCAGGTTACATACAACTCTTCACTAGTTGAACCTGTGCCTTTTAGAGTGGTTGGAGAAAAACATGCAAGCAGCGTCCTATTTTAAATTTTGATCATCAGTTTCAGGAGGGGAATCACCAACGCTTTCTCCTCTATTCACTTTCCTACTCACGAGACAACCATTTCATACCTTCTCCCTTTCCTCAAACTTTCTGCACCTTAGTCCCGTTTACACTCAGTCACGTTTTTACTTCCTACTTGACCGACGAAGCTGATGCAATCATAATGAAACACCAGATTCCCTCCACTACACTGCACTCAGGTCGCTGTAGATCAGTGCATCTTGAAGCCTGGTCTCCAGGCCAGCAGCATTGGCACCATCAGGGCACTTGTCAGAAGGGCAAATTATTGGGCCCCAGTCCTACAGAATCAGAAGTTCAGAGGGTGGACCCCAGCGAGTTTAATAAGTGAATCTTCTAGTTTGAGAAGCAATGCCCCTGGGCTATACATGTTTCTGCCTAGAAAATCCCTCTGGCTGGGCACTAGACCCCAGTTTCTCACCAACGCAAAAACATGGCTCCATCACATCTCCCCTCTTCCACATCACAGTTTTACTTTTTTTCTATTGGATCATTTCTGTCTGCATGCAAACATGCTGTGTTTCCCCCCTTTCTTCCTGCCGGTTACCACCCTTTTCTCTATTTGCAGCAAGCCCTCAAAGAGGAAGTTGTTACTCTCTGGCTCTCTGTCTCCTTCCATTCTCTCTAACCCACTCCAGTCAGGCTTTCATCCTCTTCATGCCGGCGGAACTCATCTTGGCAAGGTCACGAAGGACCTCACATTGTTAATTTTCAGTCCGCATCTTACTCCACCTATAAAGAGCATGTGGCATTGTTGCTCTTTCCTTCTTGATAAACTTTCTTCCCTTGGATTCTAGCACAGCCTACCTCCTCCGATTCTCCTCTGGTTTCACTGGTTGTCCCTACTTAATCTCCTTGGCTGGTTCCTCCTCTGCTTTTTTCCTCTCTGATACCAGAATGACCCAGGACTCAGTCCTTGACCCTCTACATTCACTGGATTTCATCCAGTCCTGTGGCTTTAAACACCATCCATGTGCCAACACTTCCCAAGTAGAACCAGTTTATTTTTTATTTAAATAAAAGAAATTTAAGTTTGTTTATTTATTTGGATAGAGACAGAGCACAGTTGAGGAAGGGCAGAGAGAGAGGAAGAGAGAATCCCAAGCCGCCTCCATGCTGCCAGCACAGAGCCTGATGCGGGGCTGGAGTCCACGAAGCTGCAAGATATCACCTGAGCTGAAACCAAGAGTCCTATGCTTGACCGACGGAGCCACCCAGGTGCCCCAGCACCAGTTTACATGCGTCTCCTGAACTCTGGGGTGATCAGAGGCCAGCTCAGGCTCTCTACTGGGTGACTTACCAGCAGCTCAACGTTAACACTTCCAAACCCAAACCCCTTCCTTCCTCATCTGCCCCATCTGATTTAATGTTTGTTTATTTTATTTTAGAGAGAAAGAGAGAGCTAGCATGTATGAGTGGGTGGGGGGCAGAGAGAGAGAGAATCCCAAGCAGGTGCCACACTGTCACCACAGAGCCAGACTCAGGGCTTCATCTCATGAACTGTGAGATCATGACCTGAAGCGAATCAAGAGTCAGACACTTAACTGACTGAGCCACCCAAGTGCCCCGACCCCATTTCATTTAGTAACAAATTCATCTCTCCCATTTCTCCTGGGAGTGATGTTTAACTCCCTTTCTCACATCCTATATCCTATTTGTCAGCAGATCTTATTGGCTGACCACTGTCGCCACATCCTATGGGCCAAGCCACTCACCTCTCTCACTTTGATGACTGCCACAACTTTGTAGCAGGTCTCCACGTCCACGGTGGCTTCCTACAGTCTGTCCTCCACACGGCAGCACGAGCCCCTGTGAACCCGCACGTCAGATCATGCCCCTTACACCCTCTCGGGGCTCCCGTCTCAGAGTAAAGGCCGAAGCCGTCCGTGGCCCGCGAAGCCTGATGCCATCTGACCCTGCATTCCACGCTCATCCCACTGTTCTCCACGCGTATACGTGGGCTGTTCTCAAGTGTTCCGCCCACCGTGGCCTCCCCGAGACCCTCAAACACGCCAGGCTCCTGCCAGAGGGTCTTTGCCCAGCTGTGTCTTCCACCCGGAATCCCTTTCTTCAGAGATCCGCGAGGCCCGCTCGCTCCTTCACGTCCTTTGGTTTTTCAGCAGGGTTAGCTTTTCCGGCAAGGTCTCTCCCCACGACCCTGTTTACATTCGCTGCCCCGTCTCCCACCCTGTGTCCCATAGGCATCGGTGGACCTGAAATTGCACCCACCCCAGATCTGTCTCTTTCTGCTCTGAGGTGGGGAGGAAAGAAGCTAATAAAAACTTGTCAAGTAATTTTCGATGTAGAATGTATCTGAAATTTCTGGTTAGTGATTAAAGAACCACCAATTTCTAACCTTAAATTCCAACTCCTGCTTTCCTAGAGTGATAGGCCACTGCTGGGAGCCAGAAGCCTTGGAAACCAGGCCTGGCTCTGTCACTAAGCCGCTCTGTGATCGGTGGCAAGTCGGTCATTAGTCTTGGTCAGCTTGGGAAGGATGGGAGCCGGGCCCAGGGACCGATGAGGTTCACTCACCTCCAGTCCTGTCACGTCTACTTCCAAAATCCACCCAGCGCTGTCAGTGGGCCACGGACGGCTTCGGCCTTTACTCTGAGACGGGAGCCCCGAGAGGGTGTAAACGCTCATTTCTCTCTTGAGCCCTCCACTGGCTTCCTGTTGCACTTGGAATCACCCCCGTGCTCTGCCCTCTGGCCTACAAGGCCCCTTGCCATCTGGTTGCGTGCTTCCTCTCTCCCATCTGGTTCCAGCCGTGTTCCCAGCCCCTCCGGTACGCCAGGCTCAGTCCTGCCTTGGCAACCCTTTGTCTTGCGGGCACGTTCTTCCCTCTTGTGTTCCCCTGGTGGATTCCCTCTTATATTTTAGGACTCAGCTTCAGTGTCATTTCCTAAGTGCAAACTTCCTGTCCTGACCACCTTATCTGAAGCCAGATCTCCCTTGTTATTTTAAAATTCAGCTCACTACTTACTTTCTGTTTGCGTAACATCGATCACAATGGAACATTATTTTCAGTCATGCAACGCACAGTGGGATACCATACTACTGTAAAAAAAATCTATGTATTGATATAGAATGATGTCTTAAGATAAATTGTTAAATGGGAAAAAAAAAAAAACCAAAGTGCAGTACAGAGTGTGTAGCAAACCACCATTTGTATAATAATGGTGGGGGGAGAATACATTTACTTGTATGTACATATGTTATCTCTGGATCAGTACGAAGAAACTGATAACATTGCTTGCCTCTACGGAGGGGACTAGGTGGCTGGGGGAGGAGTGCGAGCCTTTTCATGTGCGTCTTTTTGTATTTTGAATCACATAAAGTACCACCTATTAAAAATAAGTAAATATTTAAAAGTTGTGTTCTTGCTGTTTCCTGTCTCCTTAAAGATAATATAAACGCCACGAGAGATACCGTGATCTTCCTTGTTCACTTTTATATCCTCAGCACTTAAAACCATGTCTAGCACCTCCTAGTACTCAGTATTTATGGAATGAATGGAAGAAAGAATGAAGGTCTCTTCCAGCTCTAACACGGTGGTTCTAATCTTAGGGCTTCAAGAATATAAGACACGGAGGGGCGCCTGGATGGCTCAGTTGGTTAAGGGTCTGTGTTCGGCTCAGGTCATGATCTCACAGTCTGGGTTTGAGCCCTGCGTTGGGCTCTGTGCTGAGCCTGCTCTGGATCCTCTCTGTGTAACCCCCTCTCTCTCTGCCCCTCCCCCCTCACTCTCTCAAATAAACATAAAAAAAATAGGATATAAGATATGAATCCCAGGGCTTAGCCATTCAGAGGCACTAAGAGAGATACCAGATTGTTCTGTGGTGTGGTGAACTGTTTTTCTTCATTGTGATCAATAAGCTAAAACAAACAAAAACACCCCAAACAACCGGGAGCGTGTGGAGGGTGGAATGTGGAGAACCTGCATGGCAGATATGCTTCCCAAGTGAGAGCTCAGGTACCCACAGGAGGCCACGTCCTGCTTCCATCATGCTCCAGTCATGGCCTCTGGGGATGGTGGCCTCAGGGACAGGCAAAGCAGCCCCTTTTCCTGCCACCTCATGCTCCAGCATGAGACTTCTGCACTAGATTCTGAACTCCCCGAGCTCAGGAACTGACTTTGTCTTGCTCACTAGTACACTCACAGCCTGGCATAGAATGAACAAATGAATGAATGAATGAATGAATGAAAGAAAGAAAGAAAGAAAGTTGAAGGAGAGGACACCAAGAACAAAGAGAGAGCTTGGAATCAGGAGCTGTCATACCCCATGTAGCCAGGAGGTGGCACTAGAGGAGCATTTCCTGAGTTGTTGGCTGAGTCTGAGCCTTTGAGTCTCAAACGCAGCCCTATTTTGACCAAGGGAGAGGCTATTGATTTTTGACAAATTTAACTGCTCTGCTAGACACCCAGTTGTGAAGAGGCACAGCCGGAACAGGGAAATAGAAGCCCCCCACAGAGATCAACACTACATAAGAAGACAAGTGCTCCTCTGACTCTTAGGAGCCCTGAGAAGAACCTTTTAAATGTGTTAGAGGCGTTTGGGGAAAGTTCACAAAGGAAGTGACATCAGAACTGGGCCTTCAAAAGGAGGAGGATTTATGCAGTTGGAGGACATTCTAGGTAGAGGGAATAGACTCATGGGAAATTGGGAGAATGGTGAATTGACAAGGATGGCTGGGTTTTCCCATTTTCTGGGAGATAAAAGGGTAAAGAAAAAGTTCTGCTTGGAGAGTTTACTTTTTTTTTTAAGTAGACTCTATGCCTACCGTAAAAAGTCATGACCCCGAGATCAAGAGTCACATGCTCTACCAACTGAGCCAGCCAGGTGCCCCAAGAGTTTACATTTTTGATTAAACAACAAAAGACTTTTGTTGAGATTGATTAATGCAGCACATGCGGTAGGGGCTCAAGAAATAGTCAGTGGATTGAGATTTATGTGTCAGGTAAATAGTAGAGGCTGGATAACCATGTTGTTGAGGGAATGAATCGTGGAACTTGAACTGGTTTCTTTGCTAAATCACATGTCCTTACTGATGTTTCAAGAGCAGGTTTTCCAACATTCTTTCCTCCGGGTCCAAAGCTCTTCACAGGCAGCTTTTCTTTCTGCCAAAGACAAGAAATCCTGACCCCAAGGGGAAAGGGTTGCAATAGCCTGGCATCCAGAGCCTTACAGAAGATTCACAAGTCCTGTCCCCTAGAATGCGTCTCCTTCCTTAGGACTAGATAACAGCAATCATCAGTTATATTGTATAGCTGACATTATCCATCGCTTCCGCATTGCTAAATCCACTGCAAGCACTTCAGTCTGCTGCTTCCTCCAGACCTTCTCCTTCCAACTGTGTGACCCTGTGCTCTCCAGTTTACCACCTACCTCTCGCTTCTTGGTTTCGTCTACCAGCTTCTCCGGTTCCTCTCTGTTGCCATTAAAGGTTGAGTTCTGGGCCCAAGCCTCCTCTGCTTTATCCTCTCCCTGGGTAAGCTCATTCTTCCCGAGGTTTCAATTACTATCCAGATGTCAACAGCCCTCAGAGCTCTCTCTGGAGCCCTCTCTCTGAGCTCCAGCCCACACATCCAACAGCCAGCCCACTTGACTTTTTCACTTGGGTGTTTCTTAGGCGTCTGAATCTCAACATGTATAAAAACTCCTGATCTTCCCCACCTGCTCCCCCTCCAGGGTCCCTATCATGGTGCATGGCCGTGTCACACAGCCTGTCATTGCAGCCAGAAGCTTGTGTGAGTCATCTTGACTCAAGTCCTGATCATCCCATCCCCTCAATATCTCCTGAGCCCTTGTGCTGCTCTCCATCCCCACCACTGCATTATCTCGAGCTGCCCCCTCTGGGGGCCATTCTCCTCTCAGTAGCCAAGGTGACTTTTTAGAAATTCAGTTAAGAGCATGTCTCAAAACTCTTCAAATACCCTCCCATGTCCCTTATATAAAATCTTTTAACCATGACCTTCAAGACCCTGCATGATCTGGCTGATGCCCACCGCTCCGCCTCCATCTCCTGCTGCTTTTTTCTCAAGTCCAGCCAGTTTGTATTTCATTTAAGCATTCATTCATTCATTCACTCATTCATTCAGGCAACCAGGTATTTATTGTGCCTCATTTGTGCCAGTAGTGTGTGGACCGTTGTGAACAAGGTGTGGCTTTATCCTCATGAAGCGTCCTGTGTTTTCTCTTCCTACTTCAGGCTCTCCTCACAAGGGACTCCCTCTGCCTGAACTCCCTTCTCCACATACACACTTCACTGCCCTTAACCTCTAGCTCCAGTTCATCGTTCAGACTGAAATTAAATGTCATTTCCTCTCTGAAACTTTCCTGTACTGCTCAGGCTTAGTTAGGAACACCTGTTGTGGATGCCACGGTCCTGAACTTGCTCTTCATTACTCATATCTGTCTCTCAAGGACCAGAGGCCCCATGAGACTGAAAGCCAGACCTGCCATGTTCGCCAGTACCTGGCACTATACTGGGCTCTTATCATGAACTCAGTGCATAAGGCTTGAGTGAAAGCATATGTCCTTTTCATTTGGATCTGCTTTTTTTCTTTTTCTTCTTTTTTTAAGTGTATTTACTTATTTTTGAGAGAGGGAGAGGGAGAAAGAGTGGACAAGGGACAGGCAGAGAGAGAGAGGATCCCAAGCAGATTCCACACTGCCAGTGCAGAGCCCAACGCAGGCTCAAACTCATGAACCGTGAGATCATGACCTGAGCCATGAAATTAAGAGTCAGACACTTAACCACCACCCAGGTGCCCCTCATTTGGATCTGCTTTTAAAAAATATTTGAGGATGGGGCACCTGGGGGGCTCAGTTGGTTAAGCATCTGACTTTGGCTCAGGTTATGATCTCACAGTTTGTGAGTCTGAGCCCCGCGTCGGGCTGTCTGCTGTCAGTGCAGAACCTGCTTCAGATCCTCTGTCCCTCTCTCTCTGCCCTTCCTCTACTCTCTCTCAAAAATAAATAAACATTAAATTTTTTAAAAAATATTTGAAGGTGACGTCTTAAAGGTTGTCATAGACGTAGTCACCCTAGTCGCCCTGCACAGTCAAGTCAGCCATGTGCCAAATGCTGTGTTTGGAAGGAGACTATTGATCCCAACATCTCCCTGGGTCGAGAAAACAAACACCCAGCCCACACAGAGATTTGTCGCTAAGCCCCTCTCATCGTTAGCTTGTCCCACGGAAAGCCGGCTCATGAATGTCAAAGAACACAGGCCTACCCTGAGAGGGATTCTGATCTCCAGCCGTGGCTACTGCTTATATGAACAGCTCATCCTACCTTTCTGACCCTCAGCCTTCCCACCTGTGAAGACAGGCATAATAGTATATGCATTCCTGGGCTGGTGGGAAGGGTTCATGAGCTGTCACAAAGGACAAGCTGACCATTCGTGTTAGCTTTTTTCCTAACCACAAGGCAGTGTGGGTTAGTGGTTAGCAGTCTGGGTTCTGGGTCAGACACCAGGGTCTGAGCCTTGGCTCTGTCACTTCTTAGTAAGCTGGCTATGGGGGAAGTAACATAACATCTTAGTTTCCTCATGCAGAAAATGGGGACAAAGTCATACCTGCATCTGGGGGTGTGGTGGGCACTATATGAAGTTAATGTATATGAAGGACTCAGCCCAGAGCCTGGCATCTGGTAAGTACCCAATACCTGTGCAGAGCATCAGGTCGGAGACGGGAAGGGGGGATGAGAAACGGTGTCCATAGTTCGGATCTTCGCTGGTGAAATCATCTGGGGACTGTTTGTCATCTAATTTGCGGGGGCTCTTCAGGGGGCTGCCATGTGGCACAGACCTCACTCCCAATTCTACTAGAAGAGAGAAAACATATCTATAAGTGAAGAAGATTTCGTGTGCAAAGTGATACATTTTATTAAAAAAAAAAAGCCAGGAGACTAAAAAGCTTATTGAATGAAAGAAGCTAGAAGTAAGAGCATATATTACATGATTCCATTAAAACATTTGTTTAATGTTTATTTATTTGTGAGAGAGAGTAAGACAGAGAATGAGCAGGGGAAGGGCAGAGAGAGAGAGAGAGAGGGAGGCACAATCCAAAGCAGGCTCCAGGCTCTGAGCTGTCAGCACAGAGTCTGATGTAGGGCTCGAACTCAGGAACAGCGAGACCATGATCTGAGCCAAAGTTGGGCACTAACCAACTGAGCCACCCAGGTGCCCCTACATGGTTCCATTTTTATGAAGTTCTAGAACTGGCAAAAACAATCTATGGTGATAGAGGTCAGAGGTTCTTACTAGGGTACTGGCTGGGAGAAAGCAGGAGGAACTTTCTGGAAATGTTTTGTGTCTTTGAGTAGTGGAATTTTGGGCATATGAAAAATATGTAAAAATTTAACCAAAGGTCCCCTTAAGATTTATGCACTGTACTGTATGTAAATGATATTTGGGAGAAAATTGTGCCAGAGGAGTTTAGAAAAGGGAGTGATTTCTTCTCGAGTAAGTGGATGGTGAAGGCCACAGGGCCTGGAGAGGACCTGCGGGGGAGGAAATGGCCGCTTTCTTTCTCCTGGTGGCTCAGTAACAGAGGATCTAAACAAAGCACTTAAACCTACCTTAATGGAGTCAGGAATCATCAGTAAGTGGTTTTGGAGATTATTTGCTCTCTGTTTACAATGCAAAAAAAAAAAGTTTAGGATTATATAATTGCAAAAGTCATATTCAGGGAGGTAATTATCAAGTGTAACATGAGAGTTCTATTTTGGGCTTCATCGCAAGCTCCTCTGGCCCTTCATTCCCTTTGGCTAATGTGATTGCGAGTTGTTTTGCTGGTTTTCTTCTGTGGGAGGCGGTGAGAGGGTGGAAGGCCATGGCTGGGGAATAGAGAGTGGAATGATGAATCACATTTCTGCTGGGCTTCCCTCTTCACAAAGCACCTGTCCACACGGCATCTCACTCGCTAGCAGTCGAGGAGGGAGGCAGGGGTATCAGTCATGGTTATTGATCACAAGCCACAGAAACTGATTCTGAATAGCTTAAGCAGAGAAGGAATGTATTAGGAGGTTATCAACAGCTCATGGAAACAAAAGAAAAACTGGAGAACGAGGGTCAGAGAACAGGCAGGAATCAGGGAGGGCTTACTCAAACCTGTGCTTTTCAGGGTGTTGGCGTCGGCGGCGTCGCTGATACAGTTACATTTGGGAATGATCAAGATGGGTTTTCCAGGGATGGTTGGCTGGCTTGGAAGAGCATGCGACTCTTGATCTCAGGGTTGGGAATTCGAGTTTTGCTCTGGGTGTAGAGATTACTAAACAAAACAAACCAAACACACAAAAAGACCTTGGGGCACCTGGGTGGCTTCGTCAGTTGAGCGTCAGACTTCGGCTCAGGTCATGATCCTGTGATTCGTGAGTTCAAGCTCCACATCAGGATCACTGCTGTCGGGGTGGAGTGCGCTTTGGATCCTCTGTCCCCCTGTTTCTCTGCTTCTCTCTCTCTCTCTCGCTCTCTCTCTCAAAACCAAAGAAGATATTTAACAACAACAAATAAAAAAAAGCTTAAAAAACCCACCTCCATTAGAAAAAAAAGACTTTCCAGGAAGCAGTGGCATGGACAGGGATGATGCAAGGTAATTTGACCAGCAGAGAAAGGAGATTCCCGGAGGAGATCACTGCATGCCCAAGGCAGGCAGGGAGGGGAGGACGGTGGGGATGCGCTGGGGATGCGGGTGGGGAACACAGCTTGCCCAGGGGTGCAGGGAGAGGAGAAGCTGGGAGGGAGGCTGAGGTGTTGTGAAGAGCTTTGCATGCCTGGGTGATGAGTTTGTACTTAGACCTGTGGGCAAAAGGACCCACTGGAGGTTTCTGAGCAAGGGAATGAGATTTTCTATTTGTCCTTTAGGAAGAATAACCTGGTACCCAGCAGAGGACCGTGTGGAGCAGGAAGCCTGGACCAAGGCCAGCTAACAGTAAGCACCAGTGTCCACTGCTCCAGAGAGAGTGAGGAGGAGGACCAGGGAAGGGCTGTGGGCTGGGTCACTGGGAAGCAGGAAGAAAGCAGTGTGGGGAACATGCTGGGGCCAAGCTGGGGCAAAGGACTCAGTGGGTGCTGAGGATGTGGAGTGTCACAGGATGAGAACGGAGGTTCCAGTCCACGCTCTCTGCCTCCTGCCCTGGCCTGCTTCTGGGCTCCCCACACTCCTCCTGAATTACCCACTGCCTTGGAGCTGAGCTTTCTCTCTGGAACTCTCTCCTCCCTTCTGCTCCCCCAAGCCAGGCATAGAATCTTAGCATCAGAGGAGACCTTAGATGGGAAAGCGGAGGCTTGTGGGAAGAGAGGGGACTTGCCAAGGACACAGCCAGGAGGAGGCAGAGCCACCAGAGAAATGCCATCTCGTCCGCCCCACCCAGGGCTCTTCTCTCTCCAGTCCTGGTGCAGACACGTCTCTTCTGAGAAGCCCTTCCATTGGTTTATTTTGTAGCCCGTGGTTTGCATGCATCCTGTGCATAGTACCTTTTCCATGGTTGATTTAGAATTCCTCGTTCGGTTTTCTTCCAATGCGAGCTATTGCCTTGCTCTTGATATCTCTTCCAGAACCTAGCCCAGGGCTCTGCAAGAGGCTGCATGATGGAGGGAGGCCAGGAGGCCAGGGTTCTCCACCCGGCTCTGCCTCTCAACCTGGAGGGGGTGCCCAGCGCAGTCTCAGCACCAGGAGCAGTGCTGGCACGAAAGCACGAAGCCCAGGAAGGACCAGACAGAGGTGCTGAGCCAGCCTTCAGCTCCCTGGAAGTCCCCCTAGGAATCCCTCCACCTCTGGGGAGAGTTGAAAGCACTGCCCCTGGGCTATACAGGCTCCTGAATTTCTCTGGAGCAGGCTTATGGTCAGGACATGTGTTACGTTAATTCTTCAGTTGTGATTCCCAGATATGTGAGTAGTGTAAAGTCGAATTCCAAACCTGAGCTTGGATTGTAAATTCTCCAGGAAATACCCACCCTCACACTCCCACTCAGGCTTCGCTATACAAGTTTTCTTGTTTCCCGTGCCAGAGGAGAGTTTTCCTCAGCTTCTCTTTCACTGAGGGCACAGTTCTTTGAGGGTCCTGGTCATATGAGGGTTTCAGTTCTATCTTCTTACCCTTTACTGCTGGAACCTGACTCCCCTACCCCTTTGCCATCTCTGGACTCATCTCCCCACCCTGGGAATCTTCTCCTTCCTTCCTTCCTCCCTCCCCCCTCCCTTCCTCTCTCCCTTCCTTCCTTCCCTCCCTCCTTTCTTTCCTTCCTTCCTTCCTTTCATCTCTATACCCAACGTGGAGCTTGAACTCATGACCCTGACATCAAGAGTCACATGCTCTACTGACTGAGCCATCCAGGGCTCCCCCAGCCCCTCGTGCTATTCTTTACTCTCACACTAGATCTTAGTGAAGTGTGGCTCTGATGATGCTCAAGAACTTTCAATGGCTCCCTATGGATTAAAAAAGTAACGTTTCAGGCTTCGACCACAGGGCTTCAACCCAACTTTGCAGTCTCCTCACTGGCCACTGTTAGCAGCGAGGCCACCAGGTAGGCAGGCAGTAACTGAGGGGACACCTGGGAGAAGTGCGTGTCACCTGCGGGGCACTTGGGGCCACTCGCTGGGCAAAATGATACCCCCACCCCTCACTCTGCCTCATTCACATTCTTCTGAGACTCCATTTGCCCATTTTATTCATAACATACCAAGGAAGAGGGAAAATGTTATTTTAAAAATCTGCCTGGAATGATAAATTTTATGTTATGTATATTTAACTACAAAAAAAAAAGTGCTGCCTGGCAGCATTTTCTATACGAAGCCAGACTTCATCTTGGTGAAAGACTGCCTTTTTTGGGACCACACACCTACTTGGCCTTTCAGTTATGCAAAGCAAGTTTGGGAATGAATGTGGAGGGAGAAGCGAAGCTGAGACCAAAAGAAATAACCGCACACGGTGCACCGTGAGATGAGGGGTGGGAAGGTCGTCAGGTTGCTGCTTCTGTTTGGTTATAAAAGCTGTTCTTGTCTTCTTCCTGGGAGAACCCAGGAAATGAGGGCAGGGACTGAGGACTTGGGTCTGGGCTGAGAAGGCCCTACTCACATGGCAGGAGGTTGGGGTGGGGAGGGAGGTGGGGGGCCTGAAGATGTCTTTTCTTTTAATTATTATTAAGTGGGCTCTATGGCCAATGTGGGGCTTGAACTCACGACCCCAACATCAAGCAATGCGTGCTTTACCAACTGAGCCAGCCAGGTGCCCCTCTCCAAATGCCTGACATAACCAAAAAAAATTTTTTTTGAGAGACAGAGAGAGACAGCATGAGCAGGGGAGGGTCAGAGAGAGAGGGAGACACAGAATCCGAAGCAGGCTCCAGGCTCTGAGCTGTCAGCACAGAGCCCGACGTGGGGCTTGAACCCATGAACCGTGAGATCATGACCTGAGCCGAAGCCAGATGCTCAACTGACTGAGACACCCAGGTGCCCTCCCCACCCCTGCCTTTTTTTGTTTGTTTGTTTATTTTTGAGAGACAGAGAGAGACAGCACGAGCAGGGGAGGGTCTGAGAGAGAGGGAGTGATGTGACCAAAGTTTACCTGAACCATAATTTGAGGAGGAGACCGGTCCTGTGGAAGCAGGTGAGGAGGAATCTTATGTAACTTGGGCTGTGGGAAAAAGGGAAATGCTGCCAGAGTCGGGCAGAAGGGAGGTGGAAGGTAGGCCTGGCTTCCTCTGAGGCCCGAAGCTCTCTCTGACATCAAGGCCTGTGGGCAGCAAAGTGCCGGGGGACTTCAGCAGGGTGCTGGACACCTTCTCTAGAACCCAGGCCTGGCTATGGAACGGGGAGGAAAGGTAATGGAAACCAACTCCCACCTCATTAACGTGCCCGGCCTTGAGGGCTGCTCGGGGGCAGGCTGGCCTGGCTGGCCAATGGCGGGGACTTAGCTGTCCTGAGAAAAGAATGGGACAGCTTCCTCTCATTGTCACGGTGGAAAGGGAGGAGAGAGACGGGCAGTTCGCAGGCCTCAGGCCTCGCTGGGAGCTCTCTTCACTTTCACAGAGGCCTGACTGAGAGGGATGAGTCATGTTTCCAGATGCATCGGCGGGAGGAGCCCCAGCCTCTCTCCACGTCCCCTCCTGGTCAGCAGAGACCTGATGTCTCAGCCACCTGGGCAGGATTGGCAGCAGGAGGAGATTTATTATTCATAGAAAGATGAGGATTGATTTGGATGTTTTCTGCTTATTGTAAAAGGTTTAGGGTGTTGCACATACATAACAAAATCATGTCATTCCATCATCCAGAGATAAACCCTATTAGCATTTGGGGGTCAAGCTTTCCACACTCTATTTTCTTATGCATTCATGACCCACAAGTCGTTAGGCGCTTACGACTGAGATAAGGGGCGCCTGGGTGGCTCAGTGGGTTAAACCTCTGACTTCAGCTCAGGTCATGATCTCACGTTTGTGGGTTCCAGCCCCGCGTCAGGCTCTGTGCTGACAGTTCAGAGCCTGGAACCTGCTTCAGATTCTGTGTCTCTCTGTCTCTCGGCCCCTCCCCCTCTCATGCTCTGTCTCTGTCTCAAAAATAAATAAAACATAAAAAACCGAAGACTGAGATAAGACGGGGGCGGGCACCTGGGTGGCTCAGTCAGTCAAGTGACTTTGGCTCAGATCATGATCTCACGATTTGTGGGTTCGAGCCCCATGTAGGGCTCTGTACTGACAGCTCAGAGCCTGGAGCCTGCTTGGCATTCTATGTCTTCCTCTCTCTCTGTTCCTCTTCCACTCGTGCTCTGTCTCTCAAAAATAAAATAAACACTAAGGTTTTTTTTTTTTAAAGAATGAGGTTAAAAAAAAAATAAGATTGAGGTAAGATGGGCTTGAACTCTTTATTTTGTACCCAGTGGAAATTCCACTCCCTCTTCAAAACAGCTTTTCTGAGGGCATAATTGGGCACGGTCACCTGTGGCTCCTATTTGCTAACTGCTGGATTTATTTTTCATTTATTTTTTCATTTTATTTATTTTAGAGAAAGAGAGAATGAGCACGTGAGGGGGGAGGGGCAGAGGGGGAGAGAGAGAGAAGGCTCCAGGCTCTGAGCTGTCAGCACAGAGCCCGACGTGGGGCTTGAACCCACGAACTGTGAGATCATGACCTGAGCCGAAGCCGGAAGCTGGATGCTTAACCGACTGAGGCACCCAGGTGCCCCGAGAGAGAGAAGCTTAAGGGGACACCATGCTCAGCATGGAGCCTGACTTGGGGCTCCATCCCATAACCTGGGATCATGACTTGAGCCGAAATCAAGAGTGGGACACTCAAGCAACTGAGCCACTGCGGTGTCCCTAACCGCTTAACTCTTAGTCTCTGCAACCTTTTGGGTGTCCTGGTGTCTAACTCCTAGGGCAACATGGCCTGGTAGTAGCTGAGACCAGGAATTTTAGCACCTTCCTTCCATTTCCAGAAGAATTCCCCTTCACAAGAAGCCATGTGTGTATTGCAAACCTTCTCAAGGTCAGAGGGACAAAGAGTGAGGTTATGTTGCAGAAATACATACTCTTTAAAACTGACGTTGACTTGGGGCACCTGGCTGGCTTGGTGGGTAGAACAGGAGACTTTTGATCTTGGGGTCATGGGTTTGAGCCCCATGTGGGGTGCAGAGATTACTTAAATAAATAAAACTTTAAATATAAAGAAAGAAATTAAACTGAGGTTGACCTGCTGTTGGAAAAAGTCCCTGGGCCCTCTGACAGGGCCTGCGCCACTGCCCTCTCTCCCTCCCTCCCTCCCCTCCTGTGGATCCCACCGGGGGGCATACTGTTCCTAGCGCACCTTTTAAGCTGATCTGACAGACAGCTAATGCTCTTGGGTGCATAGCGCTTCCCCCTTCAAGTGGTTTATCAGAATGTTATCTTAAAGAGAGACAATTTTCTCTCTAAGGAGCCTGCTGCCATCTGCTAAGGGGATACTTCCTTCCATCTTGCTAGATGTGTCTTTTTTTTTTTTTAAAACAAAAATGAGCTCATTCTAAACATTCTCTATGACAACAGAACTGATCTTCTTTTCTCCATTTTACAAAAGAGGAACTAAAATGAAGCCTTGGCCTTGGCCTAAAAGCCCCTCTGCCCAGATCTTTCCCTGTCTAGGTCTCCCGGCCAGTCAGATCCATGCCCTGGGTTCTACACACTTGCAAACAGCTCCAAATGGCATGCTTCGTGTTGTGTCTGTTTCTTATTTGTTGTTTACTCCTCCTACTAGAATGTAAACTCCGTGAGGTCACAGACTGGATCTGTTTTGCTCAATGCTTCGTCTTCAGAATTCATCACTTAGTAGACTGTATTATTCAGGGTTCTCCAAAGACACAGAGGCATTAGGAGGTGTATAAAATAAATATATATATATAGAGAAAGACTCATCTCAAGGAATTAGCTCATGAGATTATGGAGGTTGGCAAGTCCAGGGTCTGTAGAGGTGGGCTGGCAGGCTAGACACACAGCAAAGACCTGATGTTGCAGTTCAAGTCTGAAGGTTGTTACCTTGGAGAATTCCCTGTTGCTCAGGGGAGGTCAAGTGTTTCATTCTATTTGAGCCTTTAACTGATTGGATGAGGCCCACCTCCATTATGGAGGGCAATCTGCTTTACCCAAAGTCCAACAATTTAAATATTAATTCATCCAAAACATTCTCACAGAAACACCCTGAATAATCTCTGAAAAATATCTTTGTGGTGTGGCCCAGCCAAGTTGACACATAAAATTAACCATCACAGGGGCGCCTGGGTGGGTCAGTTGGTTAAGTGTCCAACTTTGGCTCAGTCATGATCTGACAGTTCGTGGGTTCGAGTCCCACGTTGGGCTCTGTGCTGACAGCTCAGAACCTGGGGCCTGTCTCTGGATTCTGTGTGTGTGTCTGTCTCTCTGACTTTCCCCTGCACACATTGTCTCTCTCTCTCTGTCTCAAAAATAAATAAAAACATTTAAAAAAATTTAAAATTAACCATCACAGGGGCACATGTTAACTATGTTGAATGAGTGGCTGAATAAACAAACAAATAAATAAATAAGATTGAGGGGAGTGCGAGCCCTTTCTGGGTCACACAGCTGGCAAAAAGGTGCAGGTCTTCTTCTTTTTTATATATATTTAATTATTTATTTATTTTCAGAGAGAGAGAGAGAGTGCACAAAACCGAGGGAAAGGACAGAGAAAATGAGAGACAGAATCCCAAGCAGGCACCACATCATCAGCACAGAGGCCGAGGTGGGGTTGGAACCCACAAACCGTGAGAGCATGACCTAAGCTGAGATCAAGAGTCAGACGCTTCACAGCTGCGCCACCCAGGTGCCCCTTGGCAGGTGCAGGTCTTCTGAACTTGAGGCAGACAGCTGTTCTCCCTACTCCACCACAAGGCTTTTCTGAACAGTGGCCGGAGCCAGCCTTGCGTGGTTCCTACTTTCTCCTGGAAGCTCTTGACCTTCCACAAAGGTTTATGCTCACATCTGGCATCATTTACACTCCTGTTTAGAATTATTACAAAGTAGGCCTTTTGATACAAATTTTCACCTATGTTACCTGAAGCAACTAAAAAATTATTTTACATAAAGGAGAGCCTTACCTACCATCTCCTGCCACATGCATAAGCAATGAGCCAGGCACTGTGGTGAAAGATCCGGCCCTAAGTCACTAACCGGCTCAGTACATTGTTGCCCACTTCCCTCTGTGCTCTTTACCTTCAAGCCAAGCTAAGCTACTTCCTGCTCCCTGTGCAGACCCTGCAATTAATTTCCTCTCCCTGTTTCATCTGGTACTGGAATGCACCTGGAATGCACCTCCCCCTATATTTCATCCATTTATTTATCCATTCGATAACTATTTCCTAAGCACCTAAACGGGGCAGGTAGTATCTCTGCATTGGGCATACAGTGAGGAGCAAGAGAGATAAGGTGCCTGCCCTTCCAGAGCTCACATTCTAGTTCTGGGAAAACAGACACAACTCAAGCCATAAATGAACAAGATGATTCCAGGTGGTGATTAGCACTGGGAAGAAAGCCAAAAAGTAATAACAGGTTGCAACAAGCTGAAAGATAGTGCTAGGGTGGGGGAGAAAGGAGCTCAGGGCTGGTGTTTGAGGAGACTCCCCAGCCACCCGGGGGCGGGGGAAGAACGTTTTAGGTAGAGGGAACAGCAAGTGCCAAGGCATAGGGCAGAGCAAGCTTGAAGTGTTGGAAGAACAGAGAAAAAAAAACAACACCCCCAAACTGTACTGCATACTTGTCAGGCATGTATTGCATACACATATTGCATGTGTGTATTGCATGTATGCACTGCATACGTGTTCTGCATACATGCATTGCATACATGCCAGACATGTGCTCGGTGCTGTGCACATAAAGATACATAGGGCATGGCCCTTTCTCCTAAAGAGTTCACTATTTTGGAGACGAGGCAGAAACTATAGATGACATCTTTTGCGGTATGTACCTGACCCATGAATGAATGACCCTACCCCCTAATTTCCCCAGGGGCGCTTTCACCTTCCAGGGCTTCCGGCCTCCGGCAGCCATGTTGGTGAGTGTGAGCCCATCCTGCGGCAGTGGCTGATTGGACCAGAGGGATCACGTGACTCCCACAGGCCCAATCAGGTTTCCCTCTGTCAGGACTGCTGACTGGGTCCTTGCACTAGAACGTTTATCAACTTTGTAGAACTGCCCCTGGCAGCTGTTGTTACGCTGACCAACCGTGCTGATTTTTCCATGACCGACAGGTAAAACCAGGAAACTCCCAGGCAAACCAGGAAAGTTGGTCACCCTGTCTGCTCTGCACCAGGCTGGGTGTTAAGCCTGAGAACTTAGGAGCTGGGGGAGGTGATCAGACCTGTCCCTGTGGCTGCAGCAGCAGAGGAAGGGAAGGCTGCGTGCTGAGAGAGGATGGCGGAGAAGCACAGAGTCCCGCATTCTGTTCTTGGCCCAGGGCCTTTCCAGAGGTAGTCCACATCCCAGAGCCCCTGTTCCCTTGAAACGAATCTCCTTTGGGGCGCCTGGGTGGCCCAGGCGGTTCAGCGCCGACTTCGGCTCAGGTCATGATCTCACGGTTTGTGGGTTCCAGCCCCCTTTGGGCTCTGTGCTGACCGTGCGGAGCCTGCTTGGGATCCTTCTCTCTCTGTCCCTCCCCTGCTCGCGGGCATGTTCTCTGTCTTTCTCAAAATAAATGAACATTAAAAAAAACAAAGATTTAAAAAAAGGAATCTCCTCCGCTGGATGGTTAGCTGCAGTGGGGTTCCTGATGGTGTCTCTCAACACCCAACGACGTCATCCGAGCCTTGCTCATAACGCTTAAACCGCCTCCCTTCTATCTCACATGCCAGCTTCTAGACTGTAAAAATTCAAGTATGATTCATTTTGGTACTTCTCCCCAAACATAGTATCTACCCTGTCTTTTGTATAGAAAGTGATCAGTTCAATTATTATATGCAAGTAAGGAGTTCAACACAGCCAGGGGAGTGTGGATATTCTTATTGGGGTAAGGATAATCTTTTGCATTTGTGTGGTCCTGCACTTTACAAAGCGTTTTCAAGTTCATTATCTTGTGGGTATCCAACTCTTCAAAATTTGGGTATTAGTAATAATAATAGCAGCTGCTATTTATTTTAGTATATTCTATGTGCTAGATGACCAAAAAAAGAAAAATACCTTGAAGCTCAGAGAGAGTAAGTGATTTGCCCAGGATCCCCAGATTTATATGTCACATATCTGACTACAGTCTTGTTTTCAGGCTGCAGACCTAGGTTCTGTCTGCCCAGCCAGGATATCAGGGGCAGAGTGCAGACTGCTCATCGCCTCTCCTGGGCCCTCTGGGGTCTGATTCATGTCCTCTGGGCTGGTCCTGCTGTGCCCTGACTCCCTTGGGTGCTGCAAGCCTCAGGTCACTCAGTTTGCCAGGCCGGCCAAGTCAGGGAAATTCGGCTCTTAGGAGCCACTGTGGTTGCCATGGCACCTTCCCTGGGCTCCTCTCAGTGTAAACCTGGGGGCGAGCTGTTTGGAAGCAAATGGGGAAAACAGAAATTTTCCCACTAATACCAGCAACTGGCAAACAGTCTGCCTCTCCTCAAAATTCTTGCAGTGCCTCACAGGTGGGTCTTGGGTCCATGGAGTCCAATTGCTCCAGGTGAGGAAACTGAGGCCAGTTTGCTTAGAGTTCTACAGAGAGATTTTGTACGTTGGCCAGGAGGCTCTGTGGACTCAGACCTGGGTTGCAATCCAGCCCCTGCATAATGTTGAGGAAGCTCTTTTTTTTTTCTTTAAATATTTATTTTATTTGAGAGGGAGAGAGAGAAGGGGTGGGGGTTCAGAGAGAGAGAAAGAGACACAGAAACGGGAGCTGTTAGCACAGAGCTGAATGTGGGGCTTGAACTCACAAACTTTGTAATGATGACCTGAGCTGAAGTTGGATGCCTAACTGACTGAGCCACCCAGGCGCCCCCATGACAGCTCTTGAACTGCTCTGAGCCCTGGATTCCTCATCTGTAATCTAGGGATCATGACCCTCCTTTCTTGAAAGAGTTATATGAATGGTTAAATCAAATCATGCATATAAAGGTGCTTTACAAAGTGCCTGGCATGTGAATGAAACAGTTGCCCAAGGTCATCCTGCCCAGTGTGGGAGAAGGGGCATTGTTACCAGATTCAGGAGATGTGGGTTCTGATCTTGACTCTGCTACTCACTTGCTGTGTGGAAGTCCCTTGAGTGCTTTGGACCTTAGCATCTTTCTCTGTAAACCAAAGGAGGGTTGGACTAGACGATGCCTAACCTTTTCTTCCAGTTCATTCTGTGCATCTGGTGACAGAATGCTAATCCCAGTGCTCCTAAGGGTGTCTTTGCTTCACCACACCACGCTGCCTCACTCCCAGAATGGTCCTGGGGCCCAGCCAGGAGGCCAGCTTCCTGAGCCCGAGGGCCAGTTTAGGAGAGAGAGATGCATCTGTGGGTAGGAACTTCCCATGAGGGCTGGGGCTGTGGGCATTCCTCTGGCTCCCCAGGACCCCTTTCTGGTTCAGGGTGTTGCCCAGGCTTTGTGGGGAGAGGCTGGGGAGGACAGGGGTGCCTTGGAAGAAAGAGACTGGGACTTGCCAGTAGGGAGTACCCATCTGACAAGGTCAACTGAAAGCAGTTTTTTAAAAGAATTTTTTTTTAATTTGTAATATTTAATTTTATTTTGGAGACAGAGAGAGAGATAGCATGAGCAGGGAGGGGCAGAGAGAGAGGGAGACACAGAATCAGAAACAGGCTCCAGGCTCTGAGCTGTCAGCACAGAGCCTGACATGGGGCTTGAACCCACCAACCATGAGATCATGACCTGAGCTGAAGTCAGACGCTTAACCATCTGAGCCACCCAGGCATGCCTGAAAGCAGTTCTTAATACCCTCAGCATGAGAGCGTGCAGAGAAGAGATGGGCAGCTTCCGTGCTCCAGAGAGTAATTACTGAGGATGAAGGAGGAGGGTGAGGGATTCCAGTGGAGGGAACCGGCAGAACTCCAAATGGAGGTAGGAAGAGATGTGGGATGGAGCGAGAAGCTGAAGAGAAAGACCAGAGAAGAAAAACTAGAGAAAGGCAAGATGAGAACTGATGTTTTTGGTCTAAGGAAATAACAGCTTGATAGAAAAAACAGGAGACAGAGCATGTTCATTCTGCCATCGTGTGCGTCCCTCACGCCTCCCCCTCCCCCCTCAGGCAGGCAGCTGAGGTACTGTGCATGTTCTCCAAGTAGAAGTCTCCAGAAAGCCCTTCTCCCCACCGGTCACACTGGATTGCCTGAGTTGCTGGAGCCTCTGCCTCAGAGGCCCGTTGCCGTCTCCCTGTGACACCGAGGCCTCTGTTCATACAGCTCTCGCGGGCACTGGCCTGGGGGACTCAGCCTGGCTCATACTCTCCTCGCAGCCAGTGTCCTTTCCCTGCTGCTCACTTGAGTCCCTTCTCCCCCTTGCTTCAGAACCCCCCACTCTAAACAAACAAATCTTGCAAATCAGCCCCAGGCAGGGCCCAGCACACTATTCAGCACATGTACCCAACAATGGCCATATCCCAGGATGGGTCCCTCTCAGTGTGGATCGCTTTGCTTCACATTGAGAAAGGAAGGCTGATGTAAACGTGGGCATTGTAATACTGGTACTAGCCAAGGTAGGAAATTATCAGATGCTTCCAGCAACCAGCTCCATACCTGCATTCCCCCATTTCTCTCCTTTACAATCCTATAGAATATGTGTTATTCTCATTTCCTCTTTTTTTTAAAGTTTATTTGAGAGAGAGAATGAGTGGGGGAGGAACAGAGAGAGAGGGGGAGACAGAGAATATCCCAAGCAGGCTCTAACCACACTGTCAGCACAGACCCCAAATTGGGGCTCGAACCTATGAGCCCCAATCGTGAGATCATGATGTGAGCCAAAACCAAGAGTCTGATCCTTAACACACAGAGCCACCCAGGGACCCCTATATTTCCTCTTGACAGAGGAGGAAATGGAGGCTTGGTGAAGTTGGTAAACTTCCCCGAAGTCACAGAACTAGCATGTGGCAGACCCAGTGTTCAAACCCAGAGTTCATACTCAGCATGGAGCCCAACACGGGGTTTGAACTCACGACCCTGAGATCCAGACCTCAGCTGAGATCAAGAGTCGGGTGCTCAACTGACTGAGCCACCCAGGCACCCCCCCCAAGTCCATACTCTTTTTTTTTTTTTTATGTTTATTTTTGAGAGACAGAGAGGCGTGAGTGTGGGAGGGGCAGAGAGAGACACACACACAGAATCCGAAGCAGGTTCCAGGCTCCAAGCTGTCAGCACAGAGCTCAACACACGGCTCAAACTCGCGAACCGTGAGATCATGACCTGAGCCAAAGTTGGACACTTAACCGACTGAGCTACCCAGGCGCTCCTACACAAGATTTCTTGATGCAGGCAGTCCAGAGCTGATGTACTTTGAGCTCAACATCAGGAAAGACCCAGCCTTGTCCTGTCTTTCCACTGCCAACCTTGCCATGTTGGCTTTTCATTGTCATGTTTATTGCTTCATGATTGCAGGATGGCCGCTACAGCTCCAGGCATCATATCAGCATCCCCAGGGGGTTGGGCAAACAGTTTTCTTCCGATGGGACTTTGGTTTTTATCCTAAAAAAACAAAGCCCATCAGCAGATTTGTTTTTACATCTCAGTTGTTACATATCCACCCCTAGGATGCAGGATGATATAGGGAAGTATGTTTCATGCTGCCTCCTGCTTCACAAATCATCCCCAAACATAGTGGCTTGAAACCACAACCATTTACTACCCATCAGCTATCTGTCGGTGACTGAGTAGTTCTGTGATCAGCCTGGCTGATCTGGGCTGGTCTTCCTTGTGTGCCTGTGGTCAGCTGTTGGGTGGATTGGGGGTTGCCTGGTCTAGGATGGCCTTACATACTCACACGCCCAGTGTGAGCTGGTTCTCACATGGGGTGGTGGGTGATAAGACTCACCCAGCAAGCTGGCCCAAGCCTGTTTCCACGGCGGCTGTAGCGTTCCAAGAGATTGGGTGGAAGGTCTGCAAGGCCTCGGGAGATCCCAGCCTCTGAACTGGCATGCTGTCATTTCCAGCCCATCTTCTGGGCAAAGCAAGTCACAAAGTCAGCCCAGGTACAGGGGCAGGAAACAGACTCCACTGCTTGATGGGAAGGATTGTAAAGTCACGCTGCGAAGGGCCTAGACACAGAGAGGAGTGAAGACTCACGACCGTTTCTGCAATCTAGTACAGATTACCGTGATATTCCAGGCCGGGTCACCCCCCCCCCGAGGCAGGGAAGGGGCTCCCTTCTCCCAAATGAAGGAACCACACACCTGTCCCTGATCGGAGTTCAGGTGCACAGAACAAGGGGAAGACATGGTTGTTGGGCAGGTGGCCGACAGCGTCTAGACAGGGGCTCGTCCCCGGTGCGAGGAGGGGGCGGGACAGTGTGCAGGATGCATGTCTCCCCATCACTTTCCTTCTTCTGAAGACCGTGGTTTTCATCTGTCTTGGGTCCATGCTTGGTCTGGGCCTCACCACGGTTCCTCTAACAGGTATATGTTTTTCCTCCTTGACATTCGGTGGTACAAAAACAATTAGAACATTTTTTTAACGTTTATATATATTTGTTAGAGACAGAGAGAGAGCATGAGCAGGGGAGGAGCAGAGAGAGGGAGACACAGAATCTGTAGCAGGCTCGAGGCCCTGCGCTGTCAGCACAGAGCCCGAGAGGGGCTCAAACTCATGAACGTGAGATCATGACCTGAGCCAAAGTTGCACACTCAACCGACTGAGAAAATAAATAAATAAATAGGGGCACCTGGGTGGCTCAGTCAGTTAAGCATTTGACTCTTGGTTTTCTGGCTCAGGTCATGATTCACGTCATGGGTTCGAGCCCTGCATCAGGGCCGACAGTATGGCGTCTGCTTGGGATTCTCTCTCCCCTACCCCTTCTCTGGCTCCTCCCCTGCTCATGCTCTCTCTCTCAAAATAAATAAATAAACTTTAAACAAACAAATAAAACAAACTCCGCCCCAGTTCCCATCTAGCAGGGTTGTGGGAAAATCCTGTGTCAGACATTAGAGGGCCTGGGAGGGGAAATGGATTAGGCATTCTCCTTCCTTGAGGTTTGCGTGATCCAGGAAACACGAGGCAAAGTCCATTGGCATTCTGTCCATCAGGGTCACCTCTGAGGTGCTTCTGTCCAAGACCTAGGCATCCACTTGAGAGCAGGAGCCTTTACCTCTGCTCCCCTGACCCTGAACTTGTTGCAGAAAGTTTCCAGGCTCTTAACTTACTACGCATCAAAGTTCTCCCTCAAGAAACCTACAGCTTCCTCCGTCCTCTCCTTTGGGAGTCACCCTCCCTCGTCCGCTCAAGTCCCTCTCCCTCGGGACAGACCCACGCCTCCCCGGCAGTGTCTGGGTGGGATGGTCTTCTAGGAAACCAGGACCTGACTGTGCTTCCAGGAGGGGGGCGTGCCCCAAGGGAACACACAGTGTGTGCTATAAACTAATCTGGGGGAGCAGGGACGGGAGCGGCATCTCAGCTGAGACGTGATGGGGTGTAGGAGTGGGTTAGGTGACAAGAGGGCTGGGGAGCCTGCAGCAGAGTGCTCTGGGCGGATGAACCGTCCCCACAGCAGTAGCTCACACCCATTGAGCACCGCCTGCATGCTGGTTGCTGTAAAGCAGGTGCTTTTGGTGTCTCCATTTTATGAAGCTTATGGAAGAAGTCAAATGACTCACCCAAGTTCATACGACTAATATGAGGCCGAGCTGGGATTGTAACCAGTCTGACCCCAAACCAATCACTCTCCTCTTAACTATCTGGATGAACCTGGAGGTAGGAGAAGCAGATTATTTGGAGAACCACAAGCAGCTCCTTTTGGCTGGAGCCCAGCCTGTGAAGGGAAAGGTAGGATAAGTGGCTAGCGAGGCAGGGGGAGGCGAAGGCGTGGAGCACCTGCAGTCATAGTCCTGCTTGAAGGCAGCAAGCCTGGATGCAGGGAGGTCACGTCAGAGGCGATTTCAGTAGTTTGAGCGAGACGTGGTGGTACGTCCGACTGGGAAGATGCTCATAAGAAAGAAGAACAGCAGCAGCATGGCTGCATGGGTAATCTAGGAAGAAGGGCTTGGTGACTGCTTAGCAGTGGGGGTCGGCGAGGGGGGAGAGAGAGAGGAGTCAAGAATGATTCACAGATTTCTGGCTTGGCCAACTAGATGGATGGTGCCAACCCTATTTACTTCACTGATCTGCTGTGTATCTTTGGGCATCTCACCCAGGCTCTCTAAATGTCTGTCTTCCTAGCTAGAAACTGAAAATAATGAAACCTGACCTCCTCATGTGAACCGATGGTGTCAAGATAAGATGAAGTCATCAATCTAGAAGTGCTTTGGAAAGTCAAAAGTGCTTTGCAAATGCAAGTGGTTATTATTTTATGGTGATGGTTAAGGTCATCGCCCTCCTGGGGCTTGCAGATGAAGCCAGACTGAAAGGCAGCCCAGGGGAGCTGCCCGCTCACTCACGGTATTTTCCATCAGGCAGATCTGTCTCTTTGGCAGGTGGGAGCCACATTCCCACATACTAAATTGTTAATAGCTTCCCCAGGGAGTTCCTTTCTGCTCTAACTCCTTCAATGATTTCTGTTTCTCCATGGCTGACGCCTGCCTGCTGATGCCCTACATTGGCCAGGATTTCCCATCCGTTTTTGTTTTGTTTTGTTTCCCTTTTGAAATCAAGGATGGCGACGAGCCCCATGCAGAGCCAAACCCTTTGGTAACCGAGGGGTGGTGGACTGTGCCTACTCTGCTCCAAGGGCAGGGTCAGATTCAAGAATGTCCTGAGCTCCAAGTGACTCATCCTTCTCCTCTCGGGGGAATTCTGCTGAGCAGAGACAGGAGTGAGGGGCTCTTGTATTTTGGTGGGGGGACTTTCTAGTTTTTGCTCTGAGAGGCAGCGTTGTGCGGCAGTCAGGAGACTGGCTTTGGGAGTCACAGGGACGTGGCTTGGCATCCCGGATCCGGCTTGGGCAGCCAACCCAGCCTCTGTAAAATGGAACAGTAATAGTAGTAACCTCACACGTATAGGGCTGTTAAGATTAAATGAGATAATCCACAAAGCACTTGGCCCCATGCCTGGCACATAGCAAGCTCTCTATAAATGGTAGCCAATAGGATTATTCATGAGTTGTGACCACAGAAACGAGACGGCCTTTTAAAGATAAATAGACTAGAATGCTCATGTCCAAGTAAGAGTTGATCTCTTCAAAGTACCCACTTGGGAAGGGCATGAGAGAAACCTCTTTATATACCTCTCAGGTTTCCAAGCGTTCTTCTGGTGTCCTCAGTGGGGGCAATCCATGCTCACTTGGCATGTGCCGTAGTCAGTTTGGACTGCTGTAAGTACTGTGGGCAGAATGGCTCATAAATGACAGGAATGTATTTCTCACAGCTCTGGGGGCTGGAAGTCTGAGATCAGGGGGTCCACATGCTTAGGTTCTGGGTTGTAGACTGCTGACTTGTATTCTCACACAAGACAACAGAGACAGCAAGCAAACTCTTAAAAGGCACAGTCCAGGGGTGCCTGGGTGGCTCAGTCTGTTAAGCGTCCGGCTTCGGCTCAGGTCATGATCTCATGGTTCGTGGGTTCGAGCCCCGCGTCAGGCTCTGTGCTGACAGCTCAGAGCCTGGAGCCTGCTTCAGATGCTGTATCTCCGTCTCTCTCTGACCCTTTCCTGCTCGGGCTGTCTCTTTCTGTCTCTCAAAAATAAATAAAAAACATTTTAAAAAAAGGCGCAGTCCATAACAGTGTGTATATTTTCCTACCAATGGTTTTGTTCACACATTTGACCATTTACATATCTTTCCCAGCTTCTTGATTGTGAGCTCCTTTGAGAGAGCAATGCTCTTACACACCCCCACGTGCTCACGTAGCTTTTCTCAGTTGGCAGAACATCGGCTGTTTCACCAAATCCTCTCCCCAATCCTGTACCTCTTTGCTTTATAGATAAGAAAGTGACGGCTCAGAGAGGTTAAGGGGATTCTTTTTCTTTTGCCTCCACCATAACTGTGGTTTTCCACCATAGCATTTTTGTATCCACGAGGAACTCAAAAAACACTGTGGAATGCAGTTTGTGAAGATCCCCTTCAGCCCAGTATAGGGGTGGGAGTCAGAAGAGGGCAGCGGTAAACGCCCCCAGTGCAAGGCCAAGGCGTTAGGTAGACTCCCACGGTGCTAGCCAGCCAAGGGGAGGACGGGTCGAGCTGGAAACTAGTATTTCAGTTCCAAATAAGATGTAGTTGCAGAGTTTATGCAAGGGGTTTTAGTTGCTTAAAAGAATTCCTAAGTCCTAGGTTATGCTCTGTCTTCCTCACCTAAATGGGAGCTCACCAAAGCTGGAATTGGATTTCCTGTTTAATTCCTCATCAAGCACCAGGGACTGTACCAAGGCGGGGGTACAGAAGTTCACAAGACCTGTTGTAAAGGTGATGCACAAAAATCCAATGGTTACACAAATACGTATGTGGGAAATTGTGTAAAGAAGAGGCACGTGATACCATGAGAAGAAATAGCAAGGACACCTGCTCTAGTTGGGGGCAATAGTCAGTGAAAGTTTTGTGGAAGAAGTAATATTTAAGGGGCACCTGGATGGCTCAGTCGGTTACGCGTCCAACTTTGGCTCAAGTCATGATCCCACGGTCTGTGAATTTGAGCCCCTCGTCAGGCTCTGTGCTTACAGCTTGGAACCTGGAGTCTGCGTCGGATTCTGTGTTTACCTCTCTTTCCCTGGTCCTCCCCCACTTACACTCTGTCTCTCTCTCTCAAAAATAAATAAACATTATTAGAGTTCTGCCCCACTCCCTATCTCTTTAACAAGCCAAGTTTTTTCCTGCCTCAGGACCTTTGCACACTCTATTTATTCTACTTGCAAGGCTCAACCAATTCTCCAGGCTAAATGCTACTCATTCTTCAAGTTTCAGCTTAAGTATTATTTTTTTTTAAGTAGCCCTCCTCCTCCTCATCCCAATTTCTCTCCTTTGGCACCAGAGTACCAGACCCTTTGGGACAAGGGAGAATTTTGGCAGCCCTTGTGACTACAGAGCAAAATTTGCCTATTTAGGGGTGCCTGACTGGCTCAGTTGGTAAAGTATGCGACTCTTGATCTTGAGGTTGTGAGTTCAAGCCCCACATTGGGTGTAGAGTTTACTTAAAAAAAGTAAGCTTAAAATTTTTGCTTAGCTGATGAGTCCTTAGATAGTTGAGTGGGAAAGCCTGGGGTAGGAGTCTGCTGTAGCTGGTAGAGGGGGTTGGACAGCAGCTGGGAGAGGCAAAGAGAACGAAGAGGAGGATGAACTTGGCAAATTTGGCTTTGTTTTTTTCTGGGAAAAAGTAAGAGCCTTGCACATAGATGGATGACTCAGGTTGGAGAGTGATGTGCGAGAGGGGTCCTTGCCGAGCCACGAGCAGTCCCTAGAGCCTAGAGCTTGGGAACCCCAATGTCAGCCCATTCCATCCCCCCTTCAGACTCTTATTCATCCAACCAGCACTTCCTGAGCACCCACTATGATGCTAGCCCTCTAATGGGTGTGGGAACTGATCAGACCTGGTCTTCCCAAGGAGAAAACAAGCCCAGATAGAAGTAATTACCTTATAGCATAATTTAGTACCTAGCCTTGTCTTCTCATCTGTAAAATGGGCACCCTAGGAATAGAATCTACTCCAAAGTGTTGATGCAAAGATAAAGTGCTTATCAAAGTGCCTGGAACAGAGTGATGGTTGGTACCATGTTCTGGAAGGACAGGAGCCCCAACAAAGAGGATGGCTCAGGGTCTGGGCTGGTCAGCTTAGGGCAAGGGTATAGGAAGTTCTACCCCTTCCCTGTGCTCCTACAGCAGCCAGAGTGATGCTTAAGGTAGTCTTTGAGACCCTGCCTACTACATCAGCCCATTTCCCCACACTTGCTCCTTGCCTTCTCCTCATGCTGGCCTCCTTTTAGGTCCTCTGACCACAGGGTCTTTGCACATGTGGTTCCTTTCTCTGGAATTCCCTTTACTTGCTTCTTCCTTAAGATAGTTCCTTCCCAAACTTCACATCTCACTTGAGGTGTCACAGGAATGTCTTGCTTTTCTTCACTTTGTCTTCAGTAGTGTAACCTTAGGATTGATTTCACCAGTAAACCCTAGGAGGTAGTCTCCACATCTGGTTTTGTGCACTAATGGGTGGATCCCCAACAGTACTTGGCTCTTATATTCGGCACCCAAAAATATCTGCTGAACAAACAAATGGGGTGCAAGAATATCATGGCTAATAATGTTGTTTATGGAACCCTTCTTATGTGCCTGGCACTCTTTACTCCAGTCCTCTTAGTCACCACAGCCCTCTGTGAGAGGGGGTGCGATGGTCTTCATTTTACAGACGAGGAAAATGAGGTTGAGAGAGCTTAAGTGACTCGCTCAAGGTCACTTTTCGTTAGTGCAGGGAGGTGGGATTCACATCCAGGTTCTTCTGACTCCAAAGCGGCAAAGGGCGAGGAGGTGACCCGGGCCAGGGTAGGGGTGCACCCGAGCCGGCGGAGCATCCCTACGGAGGGAGGGGATAGCTTCCGCGGCTCAGCTCCAAACCGGTGGTGCAGCGCCCGCCCCCGGTCGCGGGCGCAGTCTGGCGGCCGCCTCCGGGCCACGTGGTGCGCGCGGCGGGCGCGTCCAAGG
>NC_043707.1:120700626-120748868 GCF_006229205.1 Suricata suricatta | reverse complement strand
ACCGGCCGCCCGGCCGCCATGGAGCCGTCCCCGGCCGCCGACGCCGAGCTGCAGCCTCCGCTCCTCGCCAACTCTTCGGACGCCTTCCCCAGCGCCTTCCCCAGCGCCGGCGCCAATGCGTCGGGGCCGCCGGGCGCCCGGAGCGCCTCGTCCCTCGCCCTGGCTATCGCCATCACCGCGCTCTACTCGGCCGTGTGCGCCGTGGGGCTGCTGGGCAACGTGCTGGTCATGTTCGGCATCGTCCGGTGAGTCCACCGCGGGCTGGCGCCGCGGGGTGACGGTGGGGACCGGGGACCGGCCCCCTGACCTAGGACCTGGGGCTCCCCGGGTTCCCGCACTAACTGCAGGGGGAGCCCAGGGCCCAGCTAGGAGACCGTTCCATTGAGAGTCGGACACTGGAGTGTGTGTGTGTGTGTGTGTGTGTGTGTGCGTGCGCGCGCGCGTGCGCGTGTGACTAAATAACATTCGATCATTTGTTTGCATCCCCTTGTTTCTGCATTAGTCCGTGCGACAGTTAGTGGTCTGTCAGTTTACGGGTGGGTGATTCTGTGTTCCTGCCAGTACAAATGTATTGAAGGCTGGACCTCTTAAAACCTCCCCGGGGTGGGCTTCTGGGGAGGCGGCTGTCTGGGCAGTTGGGGGACCAGGGGAGTGCTTGTGGGATCTGCACCATGCAGCGGGCGCACTTACCAAATCCCATGTGATGACCTCTCTTGGGGTTCCTGTGTTGGGGTATGCTTGTCCCACACTGTCAGTCGGTATGAGACTGTGACCGTGTGACTGTCGTTTCTTGTCAAATCCTTGAAACCTGAGGGGGAGGAGAGCGCCCAGAGTGGCTTCAGACCTTTGTGTCTGTGCCCCGTGCCAGGCAGTGGTGGGCTTCCCTCCTCAGTTGGCCATCTGGTCTCAAGGTCTGGGCGCCATTCAGAGAGGCCTCAGCTCCTCAAATGCCCTGTCTTTCTCTCTCCTCCTCTCTAACAGGTTTTTCTTTCTGCCAGAGGCAGTGGTGGTTTGTTTGGGCGGGAATGGAGCTGAGCTTTCGCCTCTGGAAGAGAAGTTCTCTTCTTGGTATCTATGTAGTGTGCTAGGACTTTCTCAGAGAATCTAAAACATCATCGGCTTGCCCGGAAGCAGCCTCCTGACCCAGTTCTGCCAGCTCAGACACGGGCGAAAAAGGATAGAAAGGAACCTCCTATCCTTATAACAACAAAGATGCCCTTGTATTTACTGTTAGTTGGAAATGGGTCATCCATGCTGGTTGAAGGAGGGCACAGCCCTAAGCCTCTCTGGGCTGTGGTGCCACCAGGCAGGGCAGAGGGCAGATTGTGGACTCAGGGGTTGGGAATGTGAACTGCGGTCTCAGCCCAGTCACTGATGCCCGTCTCAGAGGGTACCCCAGTCCCCCTGTCCCACACCATCTGCCCCATTTGTCTCATTTTCCCTGTCTGAAGAATGGAGACCTGATCTCCTCCGTTGGGAGTCTGAATTCCAGAGTGTGGGGTCTCTGCAGGGGAGGGCGGCCTGCGTTGGAGCACCGGATGGGTGCGTGGGTGTTGAAGGAGCTTTGGCATTGATTATCTCCGGGGAAATCTTTGCTCCCCCAGGAAGAGCAGAGGGCACAGGAATCTCCTGTGCTTTCAGTGACTCGTTACCAGCTACACCGGGAAAGCTCCGCCAAGCCCCGCAGGGACTAGTCTTTGCTGTGCGTTTTGGGTTGTGATTCTCCTCACTTTGACTTTAGAGTGGGGCCAACCCGAGTATGGATCCCAGCTCTGCCACGAACTGGCTCTGGAACTCTGGGAAATCACGTAGCCTCTTTGAGCCTCAGTTTCTTCATCTGTAGAATGGGGTAAGAATAGAACCTTCTTCAACAGGGTTTTTGTGAAGTGTCAGTGAGCAAACACATGAAATGCAGCTGGCCTGGTGCCTGGACCCAATAAATGGAAGCTGTCTGTGTGGTGAAGAGGAGAAGTTTTCCAGATCCCTCAGAATCTAGTGCCTTTTAAAGAAGGAGGCACGTGTCCTAAGGTGGGCCTGAGGGTGGCTAAGATTCTGAGTTCCAGGTGCCTGGCACCCAGGCTCTCGGGGGAGCTCTTGGTGCTGAAGTCTGGGAAGGGCCCTGTGGTGGTGCTCAGTGCCATTCCCGGCCTCTTCTCCAGGGGCTCCGGATGTTGGGCTGGTGAGCACAGCTCCCGCACTACCCGTGAGCCCCAGGGAAGGCCTCTCACTTCTGAGGGTCCCCTCAGGGTATGCTCTGCTTGCTAGGGCTGCTTGCGACCAGCTTCCCCCAAATCCCATCATCAAATGCAACTTGCAAGCCACATAGCTGGCCCCCATAGGTCTCCATGTTGCTAAGACGTTTGCTGGGCCAATCATCTATGTGATCCCTATCTCTGGGTCCGAATCATTTAATCCTCACCTACAAGCCTGTGGCATAGGCATCAGAATCCTCAATATGATCACCTCCATTTTACAGACGTGGAATCTGTGGTTCAGAGAGAGGCAGGATGACTCGTTCTCCTACGGTCCCACAGCCTGGTCTTGTGACTCCAAGTCTAGAACCTTTTTCCAGAGCTGTCTGGGGTAGGGGATAGTCAGAGAATTTCATGGAAGTAGGGGGCAGAATTCTGTGTCTCCTCTGACCTAGAATCACCAGAGAACAATGGAGACAAAAAGATTGTGATCCTACACATTATTTGGCCTGTGTATTTTAGGGTGCTGTCCTTGGGGGCAGGGGTGACAATGGGGCTAGTACTTAATTCTTCCCCACTGATGGAGAGGCGAAGGGTGGGGAGGGTGCCTGGGGCTCTGCTACTGCTGGCAAAGCCCTGAGAGCAGTGGAGAGAAGAGAGGCCCCTGATCCTTCTGGTTTCCTGGCACCCCAGGCAGGGATTGGCACAGCCGACAAGTGAGTTAGTTGACCGGATGAATGAGTGAATGGTTGAAGTAATGGATTCTGCCTGCCAGTCCTGAGCTTGGGCAGTGGAGGGCAAGGGTAGGTTTCCGAGGGAAGATCCACATAAACCCTTGGGAGGGGGAAGCGGGTTGGTATAGTGGCAGAGGTGGGGCTCTAAACCCAGACACACCTAAGGTCAAATCCTGAGTTCAAAGCCACTCTCCTGCCGTGTCTTTGGGCTACGGACTTTACCTCTCTGGGGCTCGTTTCTTCCGCTATCAAGTGGGAAGAACAACAGTGTGTCCGGGGCCGTGGTGAGGATTAACATGTTGTAGCTGAGCCATTTACTGCTTTTGAGAAAAGGGATTGTCTGTATGCGAAGGAATGAAAAGGATGAGCTCATTCAAGAAAATTCTGTGGTACCCTGTGCTAGATGCTGAGATACAGCGGTGAGGAGAATACACCATCCCTGCCCTCACAGTGGGAGAAATGACAGTCATCCGCTAGTCCTCTAACAGACTTGTGTGTGTAGCAGGCGATGAAATGGGAGGTGGGGGCCAGCCCCTGATGTGTGTAGGAGCCCCTGATGTGTGCCTCTGAGGAGCTGAAGGGTGAGGAGGGGGTAATAACTAAGAAATAGGGGGGTTCCTGGGTGGCTCAGCCGGCTGAGGGTTCGACTTTGGCTCAGGTCATGGTCTCGCAGTTTGTGAGTTGGAGCCCTGAGTTGGGCACAGAGCCTGCTTGGGATCATCTGTCCCCCTTGGTCTCTGCCCCTCCCCTACTCACGCACTCTGCTCATGCTCTCTCTCTCTTTCAAAAAATAAATAAAACATTAAAAAGAAGATGAAACAAAGAGAGGAGCCCCTGACAAGAAGCTGGGCGTGGATGAGGGGCTGAGAAAAAAGACTCTCAGAATCCCGAGTCACACACCCATTCGAGAAGCCCACTCACCCTTCCACACACAGGAGGGGGGGCATCTGGGAATTGTGCTCTTACCAAACGGCCCGTGGTTCCTGAGGCTTCTGTGAAATCCGAGCAGGATTTGGGGGGACATCTGGTCCCCAGGCAGAGCATCGCCCCTTAGTCCTGCAGTGTCAGTTCAGCCAGTATGGTGGCCCCGTGGGTCCTCAGAGCAGTCGCCCAACAACTCCTCTTTCTGGGTGGTCAGAGCCCTGAGCAGGGCTGGGCTCCAGGAGTTCCCACTAGTGGCTCACTGGGTAGGGCAGATTGTGAGGGGCTTAGCAGGTCCCCATCTCTGACAGGTGCCCCGTCGATCTTCCCTCTGCATGGCCCGGGACTTCCTGGTGCACCTGCCCCAGAATCCAGGCAGGAGAATGGAGTCGATATGCTTTTGCAAGTGGCCTTCTGTCTGTTCCACAGCCTTCCCTGCCTCCCTGCCTGCACCTTGCCCGGATCCTGGTTTCAGCGGGTTTGTACCCTGCTGTGTCCCTGACCTCCCCTACCTCCCCCACCCTGCCCCCTGCATGTAACCAGCCCAGCCTGCTTCTTCGTGACTGTTTCATGCCACGTGCTTCTCTGCCACTTGGTCTCGCCCTCGGCCCCTGTCTCTTCTGATGACTCCTGTATCAAGTGCGGGCTCTGCCACCTACTAAGGTCATTAGTGAATTGGATTGCCACTCTGCGCCTCAGTTTCTTCATCTACAAAATGTGGATCATAGTATCTGACTCATAAACACCTTTTTCCTAAAGATGACAGGGTCATATAGGTAAAGCATCATGTTTTTCCTCCCATCCTAACTGCAGCGCAGAGCAGGGAAGGGAGGCTGGGCCAGGCATAACGGACTGGACTGAGGAGGGGTCGTGACAGGTGACTGGGTGCTGTCCCCTCTTTCTACTATTGAGGTGCCAGGGGTTGCTGGGATAAGTGCCTAAGTGTCAGCTTTGCGGGATTGGGAGCTCTGAATTCTCATCTTGTTTTTGGAGGCCCTTGCCTTCTTGTCTCCCTCCCCTGTCTTCCCTGGGTTGGGGTCCGTGAACCCAGGCTTCCTAGGCCAGGAGAGACCCCACTGAGGAGACACCGTGCAGTGGTAGAGGCCACGGACGGGGATCAGGTGATGCCGTGTCTGCATCCCAGCCCGACTGTGCCCTGGTGGTGTGGCTTTGGGCAAACAGCTTACCCTCCCTGAACCTCAGTTCTGCATTTGTGAAACTGGGGCGATCAGGGTGGGTTTTGGGGAGGATTAGATGAGCTTGTGCATGTAAAGGTCGCGGCACAGCACCTGGCACACAGTAGGCCCTCAGCGTGTGCCGGGTGCTATGATTAACCAGCACCCCTGCAGCTGCTCCTGGCGGACAGAGCACGGCTGTGGGGCCTGATTACTTACATTTTCCATCTTGGGCCCTTTTCTGCTTCCCGAATCGTCTTTGCATTTACTCATACAGCAAGTGTTGGCTGATGCTGACCCCTGCCAGGCCTATACAGCCTTAGCTCCCAAGGCCCAGACCCTCAGCTTAGCTGCAGCCTGGTCTCTGGCTTCTAACATAGCAACTTCCCTCCCTCCCCTAGGCCCCAACCTTAGTTATAGCTCCAGGGACAATCACATCTTCCGGGAGCTGTGGGGAGGCCAGGGCAAGCTCCTGACCCGGCCAGAGGAGGTATTGCTGGTGCTCAGTCGAGAAGGAGCAGCACGGTTGGCTACTTGGAAAGGTGGGGGCGGAGCATTCCAGGCAGAGGGAACAGCATAAGCAAAGGGAGGTCCACAGGATGACGGAGAGCTGCAGAGGGCAGGGAAGTTCACCCTGGTTGAGCTGAGTATCAGGGGCTACAGGGACGCTGTGAAGGCAGAGAGGCTGCAGGGACCGAAGCAAGATACGCCCTGCAAGTAGATTCGTCCTCAGCAAGGCTAGGCCCCCGGAGCCAGTGATGAATCCACCCTTTCTGGTCTCTGCCTTCCACAATTCCCAGTGTTGGCGGAATGTGCGAGAACTCCCTGGACCAGCCCCAGGTAATTGGAGGGAGTCGCTCTGGCGGGGAGCATCCGAGGAGAGGCCTGGAGACAGGCTGGTGTTTGGGGCCAGAGGCTGCAGGTCTGGACAGTGGGAGCCAAGGCTGAATGGGTGCTCAGGTTCCACGGAAAGGGAACCATAGTGGGAAATGTAGGAGCTTTGAGTCACAGGTCATGGGGAAGAGGACTTCAGAGTGATCTGTGCGGAATGGTGTTCAAGGGGATGAATAGGGTGTGGATGGGTGCAGGAGCAGGATGGAGGCGCAGGGAAACCCAAGAGGCTGGTCCAGGGCGATGGAAGGGAGCTGTGGGACCTTGGGTGGGTCACCTAAACCCTGGCACCTCAGTTGTCCCCTTTCTAAAATGGGAGTGCTGTCAGACCGTCAAGAAGGCCTGGCGAGGGTGCCGGGAAGGCAAGCAGCTGCCCTGGCTGGTGTTGCCACTGCTCCTCCCGGGGCCTGGCCCCCTGCTTGCCACTTTCCCAGCCATGGGGAGTGTGTGACTCAAAGACACACTGGGGTGGGCCCAGGGTCACCAAGGGCACCAAGGTCACCCCCCCAGCCCTGCTGTGTGCCCAAGGTTTCTCCGCACTGCATGCCAGCCCTGCCCTGGGGGCTTGAGTCTTATTTACAGATGAGGACCGGGAGGCTCAGAGGCAGCAGGTGCCTCTCACAACCCGAAAGGTGCAAACCGAGGCCTTTCTGACTCCAGACCCACTCCATGTCCACTCTGCCACCGTTGTCCGTGAGACCCATGGAGCGAGAGCTGGTGATGTCTAGTTAGACGAAGGGAGGAACTGGCAGATTGCTGTCTGCAAACCTCCGAGGCCTCTTCGTGGGCTGACAGCAGTTGACGTCAGAGCAAGACTGACCTGGGATCACGGCCCAGCTGGGCCGCTTACTAAGCGAGTGAGCATAGGCAGTATATGCACAACCTCTCAGTTTTCTCATCTGTGAAATGGGAGTAGCATTAGAGCTTCATAAGGCAGTTTTGAGAAGGTTATGAGGCATAATGTGAAGGACTTCAGTATAGAACCAGGCATTTGGCAAGTTTTCAGTAAACATTTTCTGTCATGTCTATTCCAAAGGCTTGCTTCTCATTCATCCCGTCAGCATTTATTGAGCCCCAGAGGAACCAGAATTATTGGGTAGATCTTATAGGGAAGTTTTATTAGCTCAATAATAGAAATTTTCTTTTGCTGTAAAAGTAACACAGTAGTTATTTCAGAAAATATGGAGAAGTTTAAGTAGAGCTAATCATTAACTCTAATCTCACTACAAAGAGAAAAGCTTTGCTATTTTGGTGTATTTCCTCTCCCTCTTCCCCTCTCTCTCTTGCTCCCTCTCTCTGGCTCTGTGTGTGTAGGTTTTAATGACATCAGGATCACAGAATTGGAATAGTGATCATGTCATATACAGTATTTTGTAAGCTGCCTTTTCACTTCAAGTTATATCATGAGCATGTTGTCAGGCTATCAAACATTCTTTGAAAACATGATTTTTTGATGACTGCATTGTATGAATGTATTCTATTTGCGGGGGAGACTTCTGTGATTTCCAATATTATGCCAATCTAAACAATGCATCTGTGAACATTCTCGAACACTTATATTTGTCCACATCTCTGATTATTTCTACAAGGAATTTTCTAACAGTCAAAACTCTCCAAGAAGGTATGGGCTGCTGTGTAATGTAGGGAGCTTCCCATCTCTGAAGGTATGCAAGAGGGTGCTGGAAAACCACAGGGCAGAGGCATGGCACCGGGGATTTGGGTGGAGACAAGATAAACATAGCTTCAGGCTCCTCTTCCCACAACTGAGATTCAGAGATGCTGTGATCTCAGATTCCCCTTCTCCCCTTCCTGGAAGAGGATGCCTGGGAGCTGTGTAAGGGCAAGGCGTGATTTCATTACCCTCAGAGTCCTGGGACCTTTAAATCCAATTGGCTACCCAGAACATCATAACATGCACAGGAAGAGAGATAATCGTGGGCTTGAACAGAAAGCCTGGCTTAAATTAGCAATTTACCATCACACAGGCTGCAGCGGCCCTGTTACCAGCTGGGGGACATGGGGTGGGATGGGGTGTCTGGGTTGGGTTCTATTGATTTATAGCTCCCTGTGCAGCTGCAGAAATCAACAGCTTTATCTCTGGCCAGGGTGGGTGTATACAGAAAGAATCTTGTCTTCTGAAGCTTTTGAAGTCTTGATAAATTGAAAGAACTCAAAATTTAAAGTCCTGTGAGGTCAAAAGGCCCCGTCCAATAAATACACCACAGGGAGAGGTGGAGATGTCCCCTCCTTCTCCCCTGCAGAGGTAACCTTTCGCCAAGCTTAGGGCTTTGAATCATGGATGATGATTCTCTTTACAGAACACTTACTTTGTGCCAGGCAGTCTGCTTAGAGACATATATACATTATCCCATTTAATCCCCCAGACCCATATGAGGTGAGTTTGTTGCCCACATTTATAGATGAGGAAACTTGAGGCACAGAGAGATTCTATAACCTGCTCAAAGTCTTGGAGTCAGATTGAAATGGAGTCATTCTGATCTCAGAGCCCATGCTCTTAACCATTGCCCTATCTTCTGCCACCTGTATGTCAAGTTCAGCTTGGTAGCTCAGTCAGTTAAGCAACTGACTCTTGATTTTGGCTCAGGTCATGATCTCATGGTTGGTGAGATTGAGCCCTGCATTGGGCTGATAGCGTGGAGCCTGCTTGGGATTTGCTTTCCCCCTTTCTCTATCCCTCCTCCACTCATGCTTGCTCTCTCTCAAAATAAACAAACATTTAAAAAATACTTAAAAAATAAAAATAAAAATGAGGGAACTGAGGCTTCAGAAGTTCAGTGTCTCTTGAGTTAGTGGTCAAGGCAGGACTGGAACTTGCCTTTCCTAACCCTCATCCCTTCTTGCATCTCTTTCCACACTTGAGATTACTTGGGCTAAGGGAGAGCAAAAGGATATCTAGAAAGAGCTGGACCCAGGAGCAAGGGGAGTGGGTTCCTGTTCAGGGCAGCCTGGCCTGGAGGCCACTGACAACATCTCACAGGCCCGAAGAAGTCCAAGATTCCTGGGGCAGAGCCAGCAGCTGGCAAGGTGGCCACACCCTTCAGGTGCAGAGACTGAGATTCAAACCCAGGTCTGCCTCCTGCTGGCCGTCCACCCTTGGGCTCACCTCACTGAGTCTATTTTCTCATCTGTAAAATGGGGATGATAGAAAAATCACATGCATCACAGGGCTGTAGCAGACATACATTCAGCAGCCTCTCCTCCTAGCGGGCATGGTTCTAGGGGCTGGGCATGTAGCAGTGATCAAGACACAATCCCTGCCCTCATGAAGCTGACAGTCTAGTGGAGGAGAAGACAGACAACACATAAGTCGGTGTAAAGCCAAGGCTATAGGCAATGAAGCCAACTAAGACAGGCCTGGGGGGAGGGAGAATGGCAGGGCTGCAGTTGTGTCTGGTGAGGCTGGGGAGGAGACAGCTAAGCAGAGGTCTGTCGCTGGGAGGAAGTGTTTGGGGCAGAGGGAATAGTGAAGGTAAAGGTTAAGGGAGATGATGTATTTCCCTAGCTCAGAGCCTGGCCCGGAACAGGAAGTTGCTGGTAATAATGATTTCTTCTGGCTGATTTCCCAGCTCTTGGGAACCTGGGATAAGGATTAAGCCGAGGGAGAAAAACTGCTTTGCCCAGCCCAGATGCCCCTGCAGGACAGATGGAGATGATCTGTTTCCCTTGGTTACAAAAACTCATCCTCCTGGAGTGCTGGAAAAGCCCCATATCTAGTGATTTTCCATTCCTCCGTGGGAGAGGAAGGGGAGCCCAGCACATGGCCGGAGGGCTGTGCTGCTGGGAGGGACACTCCCCCCACTTGCTCAGGCCTGTCATCCCAGCCGGGAGAGAGTTCAACGGCAAAGCATGGCAGATTGACTCCACAGGGCTTCACACCAAAAATAGCACTGCTGACCTTTCTTGAGTGCCGACAAGGTGGCCAGCTCTGTGCTGAGTGCCTCCCGTATATAATATTGCATTTAATCCCCCCGACTCTGTGAGGTTGGTACCATGTTTCTCTCCGTTTGACAGAGGAGGGCACTGAGGCTCAGAGATGACAGTTCACTTGCCCAGGGCCGCAGTTGGCAAATGGCAGTCAGCCTTTGAACTGAGGCACTCTTGACTCCCGAGCCTGCGTGTGCAGAGACTGTAAACAGTGGTTGAGAAGAAGGTTGAATTCATGACACCCTCTGATTCCAACTGTGGGAAATGACTTGTATATCGCTGGGGTTTAGGAGAGGCCACGGAGCAGGGTAGACTGAGTTGCAAAGTTATTAAAATGATAAGTTGTTGATAAATAAAACACAGGTGAAATTCTGTGTACAAGTATTGTACAGTATGGTCTGAGGTCTAGAGGCGGGAAACCTGGGCTTTTTGGAACACCTGACTTTGGATCCTGGTTCTGTCCACTCTCAACTCCTAGATCAGGACCTCTCCTCTGTGGGTCGTTTTCCTTCCGTGAACAAAGTGGGAATATACAGGTACGCACTTCATGTGAGTCAAAGGAGAGAATGGATGTGAGGTGCTCTGCACCGGGCCTGTCTTCATTGTCCTCAAAGAGTGTCCCTTGGGGGCCGGGGACAGGTTAGGCCAACTGTATCATCCCTGTGTCACCCACACGGTGGTCACTAAGAATGACAAACTTGTGCATGATATTTTTACATGGAATTGTGGGACATTTATTTGGCGATGGAAGGACTCAAAATAATTCAAGGATCCACCAAATACGACTATGGCAAAAACGAGCATGTGCTTTGATAATGAGACAAGGCTTCATACAGGGGACCTTGTCAACACTCAATCTCTACAACACTTCCATAGTGGCTGGTGTCCGTCATTTCCGTTTTCTGGTGAGGAAAGCGTGTGGCTCCCAGCATCATCCTTAGCCTAGAGCATGGGTTTTCAGGGTGGAGTCAGACATGGTCCTACCAGAAAAAAGTACCAATAGGATATATTTCAAGAAACTGACTTATGCATTGTGGGGTCTGGCTAGGCAAGTCTGAAATTTGCCAGCTGGAAACTCTCTGGTAACAGCTAATGCTGCAGTCAACAGGCAGAATTTCTTCTTCTCCTGGGAAACCTCAGCCTTGCTCTTAAGGTTGACCCACCCTCATTACCAAGGATAATTTCCTTAAAGTCAGCTGATTGCAGATATTTTTATTTATTTACTTATTTTTTTACTGTTTTTATTTATTTTAGAGAGTGAGAGAGACAGTTTGAGCAGGGGAGAGTCAGAGAAAGAGGGAGACACAGAATTTGAAGACAGGCTCCAGGCTCTGAGCTGTCAGCACAGAGCCTGATGTGGGGCTTGAACCCACGAACCATGAGGTCATGACCTGAGCCGAAGCTGGACGCTTAACCAACTGAGACACCCAGGCGCCCCTGATTGCAGATATTAACCATATCTACAAAATACCTTCACAGCAACACCTAAATGAACGTTTGATTAAATAACTGGGTACCATAGCCCAGTCAGGGTGACACATAAAACTAATGATCACAGAATCAGACAGACGCTGGCTTGAGTCCTTGTACTACAACCTATAGGCTGCGTGACCTCGGGCAAGTTTCTCTGCCTCTCTGAGCCTCAGTCCCCTTGTCTGCCAAATGCAGTGATAGTGCTCATCCGCAGTGAGGGTGAAGTGCGATGATGTAAATCGAGTGCCTTTGTCCGTGCCTGTCGCATAGAATGAGGGAAGACGTACGTGGTCTTGAAGCAGTGTTTTCTAGTTGTAATGTGGTGCTTGCCTTCCCTTTTACACTGGTGGAGGGTGGGCGCTGTGTCCTGTTCATCTTCTATCCTGTTTCTTAGCTCAATCCTTGGTCCTGAGGAGGCATCGCTAAGTGTTTCCTAAATACCTAGTTGACACTTTGTTAATGAGATTCTCTCTGTGGAGTAGTTGGGATCTATAATAAAAACCCTCCAACTGCAAGACAAGAGGGAAGACGTGCGGGAGCTTCAGGCCTCTCCTTTCTTGAGTAGCACTTTGCTTCTAAGCTTAGTCAATCTCTCCTCCAGGGAGCCTTCTCTGCTGCCCCCAGGCCAACAGACCCCCTCCTCTGTGGCCCCACAGTGTCCTGTCTGTCCCCCGTCTGCACATACTTTTCCAAACACTTGATTGCTCATCTCTCCCCCTCTCTTCGGAAGAGCAGGTATGGGGCACGGGGAGTAGCCTTTGTGCAGAGCTGGAACCCCAGCCTAGGGTCTGACCCTCAGGCAGCATGTCAGTAGGGGTTTGTAGGAGGGACATGTCCTATTTCCAGAGACCCATGGGCTGACATGCCACACTTGAGGACCTTTGCTTTCTCGGGGCCTCTGGTGGGTCTGGCTGCCCCATTCCTGGGTCCAGCCATCCTTAAGCCAGAAGCAGAGCTGGGGTGATGGGCTCCTGTGAGCACGTTGTGGTTCTTGACCTGAACCACACAAGGTGTCTGCTCTGTCTATTGCTGAACTTGACATGACCTCCCAGCCCCTCCCCTCAACTCATGTTCAACTCAGGGACCTTTATTTCCATGTTCCAGCCTTTAATCTTCTCCTGTGCCATGCCTTGTTATAATTAACCACTTTCCTTCCTCAGGCTTTGCCAAAACTGAGACAGCTAATTAATTTCTGGCTACGTGCCACTCCTGGTAAATGGTGGGCAGGGACACAGCTCGCAGCCCTTGCTGTCCGGCCCAGCTTGTTTTGTCAGCGGGAAGAGCAGCCCCCCTTTGTCTGCAAACACGGGGAGCCCCAACTGGACCCCGGCTGGCTGGCAGACGCTTTATTTAAGCTATTTATTCCCCACAGTGGGCAGAGCCTTTGTGATCACTGCTGTGGTTGTGCTTTGGTTTTCTCATATGTAAAACAAAGGGATTGAACTTGACAAACCGGGAGGAGAAGGTGGGATAGAGGTTTAGCTAGTGGGTTCTGGAGTCAGAGGGAGCCCAATCTGCCACTCCTAGTTGTGGGACTTCTGGTGGGTTTCCTCACCTCTCCGAGCCTCAATATCACTCACCTGTAGAATGGGGAGAACGCTCACCTCCTGGGCAGATTCGGTGAGATAGGAACACACTTATGGCATTTATTTAGCAGCACAACCAGCACATAGTAAGTGCTCAGTAAATCTCCCACCAGCCACCTTTCCTTTCAGTGTTAACATTCTATATTCCTGATTGGGGCAGGGGGAGACCTTTTGTTGGGAGAACTGGGGAGTGGAGCAATTTTAAGACACTGATTGCTTCTATGTTGGAGGCCACGGCCAGCAAGATGATTAACCCCTCTGTATTCATTTCTCGGGGGTGCTGTAACAAATGGCCATAAAACAACAGGAATGCATCCTTCACAGTTGAGGAGGTCAGAAGCATGAAATCAAGGATGGCGTGCTCCCTCCAAAGGCTCTCGGGAAGGACCCCTCCTTGCCTCGCTGTGGGGGCTTGCTGGCGATCCCTGGCATCGCTTAGGCTTGTAGCTGCATCTGTACAGTGGTTGCATCTGTTTTCACATGGCTGTTCCCTCCGTGTGTGTCTCTGTGTTTCCTCTTGGAGGGACGCCAGTCACATTGGATTTAGGGCCCACTCTGATCTAGTATGACCTCATCTTAATTATATTTGCAAAGACCCCATTTCCAGGTGGACATGAATTTGGAGGGCACCGATTCAACCCAGTATACTCCCCAAGTCTCATTTTCCTCTCGTGTGTAAGGATGGTAATGGTAGCAATTGCACAGAGTTGTTGGAGGAATTAGATGAGGTAATCTATGTAACGTCATGATAGAATTCAATAGAATATGCCGAGCCCGTGTAAGCACTGCGTCAGCATAGCTGCTGTGATGGATCTGGTGAAAATGATGGTGGAGAGGGGGGCGGTTCCATCCATGGGCCTCCCCTACACTGACTAATCATTGGACACAGGGACCTAGAATGCGGGCATCTAGTAAGAGCCGAGGCCGTCATCAGGAACGCTGAAGCCTTGGCCGGGAGTCCCCCTTTCCCTGGCCTCAGCCACCTAGAGCCTTCTTCTGAGAGTTAGTTGCTAGGAGGGCAGTGTGGTAGAGAAGAAAGAAGTTGGCCTCTCAGGAGTCAGGAGAATTGATACTCTGCATAACCTCACGCAACTAACTGTCTTTTCTCCTGGGCTCAGATTCCCAATCTGTAAAGTGGGAGAGGAGGTTAGAATTCAGTGTTACAGATCAGGGCTGCAGTTCCAGTGCAGGGCTCTATGTCTCATCAAAATGGTGGCAGGTTACCAGAGGCCACCACAGGAGTCAGGAGGGACCCCGGTATCCCCAGGGTAGCTCAGCAGGTATCACTCTGAGCCCTTTTCCCTTGACGGGACAAGAGAAACCACTATGGTATGAGTGTGCTAAGTAGTGTGCTAGGAACATCATAGGCACAAACTCATTTGGTACTTGCCACACCCACATGAGGTAGGATCTTTATACCCAGTTCGAAGAAGAACAGACTGAGGATCAGGAGAAGTTTGAACTTGCCCAAGGTCGTACAGTTAGAGACAGAGCTGAGACTTAAATCTAGGTGTATCTGGTGCCAAAGGCTGTGCTTCTCTCTGGGCCGCACCTTTACTGCCTTAGTTTTCTAGGGCTGCCCTAACAAATTAACACAGACTTAAAGCAACAGAAATGCATTCTGTCACAGTCCTAGAGGCCAAGAGTCCACAAAGTGTCTGCAAGGCCTACTTCCTCTGCAGGCGCTTGGGAAGAGTCCTGCTTGCCTCCTCCACCTTCTGGTGGCTCCAGGCCTGCCCTGGGGCTGCATCACCCCAGCCTCTGCTTCTGTCTTCTCCTGGCCTTCTCCTCTTCTCCTGCGCATCTTTTACAAGGACACCCATCACTGGCATTAGACATGGAATTGTCTTTCTCGGGGCCACCGCTCCACCCACTACAGTTAATAAAGGCTTGGTGGTGACGGCATCTCTGCCGAGCCCCTGGCCCGCAGTGTGGGTGTGCAAGCGGCAGGGAGTTTCTGGGGCAGTTCAGGAGATGGACACAGTTGTGAGCCGAGGAGACCCACTGGGGGCCTGTGCGACGGGGTGCGGCGTAAGCTGATGTCCCACCAGCAGTGATGAGTGAGGTAGGAAACACTGAAAACCACATCTGGGTATGGGCAGAATGCAGCCAGTCACGGGGCAGAAGCCTGGACACCCGTCCACAGAGGCCAGCCCTGCTGGCTGGGGCACATGTCCCCATTAATGGATTTGAGGTTCTAGATCTCACAGAAAGCGGATTTAGTCTCACTTACTTGCTTGGAGGGATGGGAGGAGGCCAGGCCTGAGTACCATCTGTGTGTCTGCCATGTGGCTTACCTGCATCATCTCTGGCCCTCCATTAACCCATTAAAAAGTATCCAGATATTCATACTCAGGAGCGTACCCGAGGGCTCCAGGCGTGGTGCTGAGTACTCCGGTAACCAACCGGCCACAACAGCTCATGTGGACCAAGCACTTACTTGTATTGACTCTGATCTCACCACAGCTGGATGAGGAGTGTGTTAATACCTCCAATTTTCCAACACATGGAAGGGAGAAGGGTTAGCTTTAGATTCTGTGATTCCGTGAGCGGAACTGGGAAAAATAGTGCCAGATGAGAAAAAGGCAGCTCTTAGTTCCAATAAAGAGAGAGAGAACTCGCTTATTCCTGTGAGTTGTTCCAACCATGGGCTGGATTGTGTCTGTAGGTGGTGAGTTCCCCGTCTCTGGGCACACTCAAGCAGAAACTTCAAGGCCGTTTGTCTGGAGTGCCTTAGAAGGAACGCACTCACTGTAAAGATTCCTTTTAGCTCAAATTCCCTGAGATTCTGGGAATTTTTTTTTTTTTACCAAGGAGACCAACAGGGATCTCAGTGCACAAAGGTGTTTATTATAACATTATTTATAGTGACAAAAAAAGTGGAAATGACGTAAATATCTTTCAATAGAGGATTTATTAAATTATTTCATGCAGGAGCTTCAGTGTCCATAAGTGATACTAGATCCAGCTTGCAGTCAGTTTTATGTGGCCCTTCCTATTTTTCTTTTTAAATTTTAAAATGTTTTATTTATTTTTAATTTTTAAAAAATGTTTTATTTATTTTGATACAGAGAGAGACAGAGCATGAGAGGAGGAGGGGCAGAGAGAGAAGGAGACACAGAACTGGAAGCAGACTCCAGGCTCTGAGCTAGCTGTCAGCACAGAGCCCTACGCGGGGCTTGAACCCACAAACGTGAGATCTGACCTGAGCCGAAGTCGGAGGCTTAACCGACTGAGCCACCCAGGCGCCCCTAAAATGTTTTATTTATTTTTGAAAGAGACAGAGAGAGACAGTGTGAGCAGGGAAGGGTCAGAGAGAGAGGGAGATACAGAATCTGAAGCAGTCTCCAGGCTCCGAGCTAGCTGTTAGCACAGATCCTGACGCGGGGCTCAAACCCATGAACCCCGAGATCATGACTTGAGCCGAAGTCGGACACTTAACCAACTGAGCCACCCAGGCGCCCCATATGTGGTCCTTCCTTGAGCTAAAAATACTTTTTATATTTTGAAAGGGTTGTAAGAGAACAAAACAAGAATATGCAACAGAGATCTTATGTGCCTGAAAGCCTAAAATATTAACCCTCCAGCCCTTTACAGAAAAGCTCTGTTGACCTCTGGGTCGTCATCAAAAATATATTAATTTGTATCTCTGGTCAGAGAGATGGTCAGTATACTTTTGAGAGAAAGAAACATGTTATGTAACAGCATTAGAGCAAGATCCCATTTATATAAAACAGGTATGAGTGTTTGCAAGTTATCTGTAACAATGATCTGTAATATTAATAGTGGTTTTAAATTTTCTTTATTAAATGATTTCTATATTGAACATATTATAGTGAGCAGCTATTGTTTTTGAGAGCTCAGAAAGCATTTGGAACAAAATGGATTCTAAATACTACAGCGGACCATGCTATTTGGAACCAAATGAGTTTTGATCTAGGCTGAAGCCATTTTATTCAATTTGTCCCTACGGTGCCACAAGGTTGATCAGACTGAGGGTGGGGCTCTTACCTTGTTGCTGTTACTGTTTTTCTTTTCAGGTCTCTTGGCCGCACTTTGATCCTCAAGGGCTATGGTGTCTTAAAATACCCCTCAGTTTAGTTAGAAACAAATTAGCTACTTTGGATAAATGATCTGACATTTCCCTTTGCCACGGCAGATCTGAGTCACTTCAGATTGAGGGCAAACAGGGTCAGGCTCGGGTGTCCTTTAGGGAACCCGGGTTGGTCTGGGTCGAGGATAGAAGTGAGGAGGGGGCGGGGAGGAAGAGTTAGTTCCGTGTGAGCCCTTCAGTCTGTGGCTGGTTCCTTTCCAGGATCAGACACCTGGACTCCTCTGTCCCCCGGGCCTCCTCCAGTAAACCCTGTGTCCCCCCGTGACCTGGCCCTGTGCTGAGTTCTGGGATACAGCATGGAGGGGACACAGCTCCTGCCTGAAGGATGTCCAGTCTTGTGTGGAAGGCACACATTGACATTTATTTCATTGACCAAGTGTGATTTGAGCACATTATTTGTGCTAGAAACTGCTCTGGGTTCTAGATACAAAATGGTGAGCAAGACAAATGCCATGCCTTTAGAGAGCTTATATTTTAATTGTCAACAAGAGTATGTAAGGGGTGCACAGAGTATTTTGGGTCCATGGGAGAGAAGCTGAAATCGAAGAGAAGCTGAAATCAAAGGTAAGAGGAAGGTGCCAGGTTTTCAGGGAAAAGCACTCCGTTTGAATCTCCACTCAGACTCTTTCTGACTGCATCCTTGGGCAAGTTCCTTTATTGCCTTCTGTTAATTGAGAATAATAAATACTCTACCTTGTGGGGGTATTGGGAATACTAAATGATGGAAATGTTTTTCCTGTGCCTGGCACGTCTTCAATGTCCAACAAATGTTTATTATCCAGTAAAAAAAAAAAAAAAAAAAAGAGGGGTGTGCCTGTGTGTTGGCTAAACGTCTGACTTTGGCTCAGGTCATACACTTGAGGTTCGTGAGTTCGAGCCCCGCGTTGGGCTCTGTGCTGACAGCTTGGAGTTTGGAGCCTGCTTCGCATTCTGGGTCTCCTTCTCTCTCTATTCCCTCCCCTGCTCTCACTCTGTCTCTCCCTCTCAAAAATAAATAAAGATTAAAAAAAAAAGAAATAAAAGACAGGTGTACGGAGTTAAATCATGCCTGAGAAAGACCTGGAACATGGTGCTTGTCTGTAAATGCTGTTTGCCACCCCCTCGTGACCAGAGGTATACATTTAGTTCTGAATCGACCTCTCTTCCTCATGTCTCGTCATTGTGCCTGTGACATTGTTCTGTGGTTTGTGGGTCTCTCCCAACCCCACCCCGACTGTAAGCAGATTGTCTCCACACCCCCGGATTATAGCAGGGTGCAGGAATGTGTGAAAAACAGAAGGATGCCACGGAGCCAGCCCACATCCAGACGTTTACTCCACTTGGTCTTGGCCCCTTGCCGCCGCCACTGTTGATAAGCTAGTGCAGGTGGCAGGGAGGCGGGGGCGGGGGTGGGGGGAGACAGTGGACAGCGAAGCACAGAGACAGGATCGAAGGCTGCATGACTTCGGGTGAGCAGTCTATCTCAGCTCATCTGCGGAACGGGGACAGAATTAGCACGCAGGGCTGCAGGGAGAAGGAAATGCAAGCATGCATTCGTCGGCTTGGCATAGCGCCTGGCCCGTGAAGGAAAAGACATGCCGAGACTGTTGCTTAAAGAACACAACCAACTCACCCAAAGCTGTCAGACCCGCCCCGTGCGGGCCTCCCACGGAGGGGGGTGTGTTTTGACCATCTGAGCACCAGGCACGAGGACATCAGCTACTCTCTCCAAGTGCCGTCGCTTTGGCTGGGGGAGAAGGTTTTTACTAGGGGCTTGTGGGCTGAGAAGGGCAGCCCTCCAGAGGCCCGGGGGCACGTACGGACTTAATGTGCTTCGGGCACAGAGCACTCCCGGTCTCCATCAGGTTGAGGTGGTGATGATCTTTCCTGACAATGGGGCTTGTCCGACAGATGATGGAATGGGTTTAAGGCTGAGAAATGAACGTGGCCGGCCACTCAGTGCTTCATAGGAAGGAGGCCTCACTGAGGATTGAGAAACCAGGTCATCATGCTTATTTGTAGGGAGAAAATAGCAGCTGTGTAATTCAAAATGACCTGATGGAGGGTTTTGACTCAGAAAAAAAGCAAAGGATTTCCCCAAGGCATCTCTGAGTCCATAGAGGTTTGCCAAGCTTCCTGTCCTCAGCCCCTGGGGTGGACCCAAGGGGAACCTTATGAGGTAAAGCAGAAAAGTATCAGGGGGAAAAGCCCCAAAGGGCTGCCAGTTCTTGTCAACACGTAGGCTAGTAAGCTAGATACTTTCATGTGTGTTGCTCCTAAAAAGCCAAGCATACGGAAATTGCCAACGGGGAAACAGGTTTAGAGGGGTGAAGTAACTTACCCAAGACCACATAGCTAAGTATGTTGAGGCACCAAGATCTACAGGGATTCCCACACCACACTCTTTTAAAAAAATTTTTTTTAATGTTTTAATTCATTATTGAGACAGAGAGAAACATAAGTGGGGGAGGGGCAGAGAGAGGGGGACACAGAACCCGAAGCAGGCTGCAGGCTCTGAGCTGTCACCACAGAGCCTGAGGCGGGGCTCAAACCCACGAACCGTGAGATCATGACCTGAGCCAAAGTCAGATGCTTAACTGACTGAGCCACCCAGGCGCCCCTCACACCACCCTCTTATTTAAAAAAAAATTTTTTTTTATGTCTTTATTTTATTTTGAGAGAGAGAAGCAGAGACCAAGCTGGAGAGAAGCAGAGAGAGAGGGAGATACAGAATCTGAAGCAGGCTCCAGGCTCTGAGCTATCATGGGGCTCGAACCCACGGACTGTGAGATCATGACCTGAGCCAAAGTCGGACGCCCAACCATCTGAGCCACCCAGGCGCCCCAACACACCACACTCTAAAACTTAGAAAATACACACAGTGACAGCACATTATGATTCACTTTTTTTTTATTATGGTAAATTACACATAACATAAAATTTACCATTTTAACCAATGTAAGTATATTCACATTGTTGTGCAGCCATTTCCACCCTCTGTCTCCAGAACTTTTTCATCTTCCTAAACGGAAACTCTCTACCCATTAAATAATAATAACCCCTGATTCCCCCGCCCCTAGCGCCTGATAACCACTTCCTGCCTCTGTGACTCTGACTACTCTAAGTGCCTCATTATGAGTGGAATCACAGAGGTTTTTGCCCTTTTATCCCTGGATATTCCGGTACAGTGTCCTTAAGGTTCATGTATGTTATAGCATGGGTCAGAATTTCCTTCCATTTTAAGGCTGAATAATGTTCGTTGTATGCATAGACCACATCTTGCTTATCCATTCATTTGTCAGTAGACACTTGGGTTGTTTTTACCTTTTGGTTATTATGAAGAGTGCTGCTTTGAGGTATACAGATACCTCTTGGAGACCCTGTTTTAATGCTTTTGGGTATGTACCCAGAAGTGGAATTGCTGGACCATATGGCAATTCTGTTTTCAATTAAGAAAAAAAATGTTTAACATTTATTCAGTTTTAAGAGAGAGAGACCGAAGATGAGTGGGGGAGGGGCAGAGAGAGAAGGAGACACAGAATCTGATGCAGGCTCCAGGCTCTGAGCTGTCAGATAAGAGCCCAACATGAGGCTCGAACCCGTGAACCACGAGGTCATGATCTGAGCTGAAGTTTGATGCCTAACTGATTGAGCCACCCAGGCGCCCTGTGGCCCAAGTCTTTCATCCATTTTGAGTTAACTTTTTATATGGCATAAGGTAAGGGTCTAATGTCATATCTACAGCTTTTTGAACTAGGAAAAAAACTTAGAGACCAATGGTAGGGTTTTGAGGGGTGGGGCAGTAAATGATTCATCTTTCTAAAAAGTTCAGTCTCTCACCAATCGTGCTCTTCCCTTCCTCTAGCCTCCACGCAGTAGTTGAAGTGATATTTTAAGAATCTCACACACAAATCAAACCACATTGCTCTCTTGCTTAAAATCTCCAATGGCTTCCTGCTGCACTCAGAATAAGATCCAGATTTCCTGCTGTGCATGACTTGACCCCTGCTGACTTCTCCCTGATGCATCTTCTGTTGCTTCCTCTTGGGCTGACAGCCATTTAGTCACACTTAGTTTCTGACCATTCCGGCAGCTCATGAAGCTCTTTGCTGCCACAGGATCTTTACACATGTTGTTCTTTCTGCCTAAAACAACCAACCTTCTTATATGGCTGACTCCTCATTCTTTCCAACCTGGTAGAAATGTCACCTTGTCTTAATCAGCTCAAACTGCCATAATAAAATACCATAGACTGACTGGGTAGCTTAAACAACAGAAGTTTATTTTCTCACAGTTATGGAGGCTAAAAATGGAAGATCAAGGTGCCAACATGGTTAGTTCTGATGAGAGCTCTTTTTCTAGCTTCTAGGTGGGCACTTTCTTGCCGTGTCCTCACTTGGCAGGAGGTGGGGGGTCGGGGGAAGGAGAGGGCGAGAGGAGTAAGCGCTCAGGTGTCTCTCTCTCTCTTTTTTTAAAACATTTTTTAATGTTTATTTATTTTTGAGACAGAGAGAGACAAAGCATGAGCGGGAGAGGGACAGAGAGAGAGGGAGAGGGATCTTTACGGAATCTGAAACAGGCTCCAGGCTCTGAGCTGTCAACACAAAGCCTGATGCAGGGCTCGAACTCACAAACTGCCAGAACATGACCTGAGCCGAAGTCAGACGCTTAACCGACTGAGCCACCCAGGCGCCCTCAGGTGTTTCTTATAATTCAGTTCATAGCACACACTCTTAGCGAAGCCACTGTTAACCTTCCAATCGAAGCCAGATTCCCTCTACCAACCCCTCTCACACTCCTAGGCATGTCCATACACTATATGCACTTATCTTTCATGGAAGAGCCGTAATAGTGGGTAACTGTTCATTAATCAGTGCAGAGTTTGTTTAATGTCTGTCTCCTCCCTGAGACCATGAATTTCAAGAAACTAGACTGTCATCTTCACTCCTGTATTCCTTATTCAGTGCCTGGCACATACCAGATGCTTGATTAATACCTGTTGGAAGAGTGAACAAACGTCAGCCTCTAGTGAGTTCACATTCCTTGACTTTTTCACTGACTCCGGGGTGGGGGTGGGGCAGGAAAGAAGGCAGCACGCACTGAGGGGCAGTGTAGAAAAGTCATTACCACATGTCGGTACTAGACAGCATGCATTAAATACCAGCTCTGCCCCTGACTGGTCATGTGACCGTGAGCAAGTCACTTCATCTCCTGTGCCTCAATTTATGTTCCTGAAGAGATGTCAACACATATTTGGATGATGCAAAGCAATTCGAAGGGTAGTAACAGGCTGAGCAGGGGTGAGGTACAGGACTGAAAATGGGCAGGGGATAGATTATCTATAAAGGGAACATTGAGACCCTTAGGCCCTCCACCCTTGTACCCTGCACAGTCAGGTGACTAAGTCTCCACTCTGCAGGAGGTTAAGGGTTTTTGCCTCAAGAAGTAAAGCTGGAGAAACTCTGAACTTGGGCCCAGCAGACACAGAAAGGATCAGAGTGAGGTACTAAATGGAAAGTGGGGGATCCACAGACCTCTCCTCTAGCTCTGGTACCATAATCCTGACAGCCAGAAGTATGCTCCCAGGCAGGAGGTTAGAAGATTCTTTTCTCAAGGCCCCAGAGAAGAGACACGTTGACACTGATATTTAGATGTTTCCAGCATAAAAGCTTGGTTTTTGCTTAGTCCCCCTACAGTGAGGCCCACCGACTGACAGGACCCCCACACTGGTGCACACATGCACACATGTACACTCACACACACACACACACACACACACACAGCTGCCAATTAGTTATTTAGTGCTTTACTCAAAGATCAATCATTAGTCACATATCACTAGATATTTGAAGAAAGTCTCCAGGATAAAAGAGGGAGGCCAAAGTAGACAAATACACAGAACTGTTTGAAGCAAACAGTGCAGTGAGCAGAAGAAAATACAAAACAGAAATTATTAGCATCCTCAGAGAGATAAGAGAAGACATCGTATCCATGAAATAGGATGCTATAAATGCTATATAAAAAAGAAATAATAAAAGAAGGAGAAATGACACTGGGAAAATAAAACATGAGAGCCAAAATAAAATAAAAAAGTCAATAGAAAGGTTGAGAGGTAATGAAAAGTAAATTTCCCAGAGGATATACCCAAAAAGACAAAGAAATGGAAAATAGGAAAGATAAGAAAATTAAAGGATCAATCAAGAGGCCCAATAACTGACTGACAGTTTTCTAGGGATTCCAAGGAAAGCAGAAGGGAGTTAATTATCAAAGAAATGAAGTGAGGACATTTCATATTGAAGGACATGAATCTTCAGAATGAGAGGGACCAATACAAATGAAAAACAACCACGCTAAGGCATATCATCACAAAATAATCAGAATGCCAGGGATAAAGAAAGGACCCTAAAAGCTTTGAAGGTGGGGAGAACAGATTATATACACATCATCAGGAACCAGAATGGTTTCAGATACCTCAGTGGCAACACTGGAAGCTAGAAGATGAGGGAGCCGTCCTTTCATAATTCTTCTGGGAAATTATTTCCAACCTACTATTCCATATATAGTCAAATCAGAAGTGAGGATAGAATAAAGACATTCTCAGACATGTATAAATGGGTATTAAAAGGTATAAAATTTTACTTCCTATGTGTCCTTTCTTGGGAAGTGACTAGAGGAGGTGTTTTACCAAAACGAGGGCATACAAAATCCGAGATAGAAAAGACTTGCAAACCAGGAAGCAGGTTCTTCAACACAGGAGGAGAGCTATGCAGTTGGCCTAGAAAGCAACTAGTCCCAAATTAAAAGGGAGGAGGAAGACTCCAGGAGGCGAGTCACTACGAAAACAAAAGGAACTGATAGATTATATGACTGTATAGGAAAAGCATTTTACAAGTCTGCTGGAATGCTTGAGGAGATTTCACAATATGTACATAGAACTAAGCAAATGAAGAAAAACAGGCAATTATCAACTCCAGGAAAACCAAAAATAGGTACAGAAAATAAATTTAAATACAGTATACCATTTGGTTCAGCAGTGGGCAATATCTATAAAGTCATACGAATATAAACCCTAAAAAAAGATATATTAAAGCCTAGATTTTAATTTAAACATTTAGATGTTGTGATAAAACTATACTGAAAGGATGGAGAGAGGGAGTGGAGCTGGATAATGTAAGAGAATTAATACTCATCTACTGTATTAGGGGTTATGGAGGACATTACTAGTATTCACTAATACCTGGTTTTTCTTGCTTCTGGGCACGCAGAAGACTGTACTTCTCAACCCCTTGTAGTTGGGTGGGTCCCCATGACTAGTTCCAGTCAGCCACCTGTAGCTGTCTCTTTTCCTCCGTGTTGATCAGGGAGGCCTTGGGTTAAGATGGCAGAACCACAAGACTGAAACAGTCTGGGATTGGTTCATGGAATAGCTGTCCTGGAGACACTGCATGGACTCTGAAAGGATGAGAAATAAACTTTTATTGTGTGAAGCCACTGAAATTTCAGGATTATTTGTTGCTGCTGTGTATCCTGGTTTAACTGATACAAACTTCAACATGTGCTGGCTACAACTGATAAATTAAGAAATAGCCATCTAGGCGTATTATTTAGAGTTATGGAGATAATCACTAGAAGAATAATTAAAAATATTAAAAGTGATTGCCTCTATGGAGCAGGAAAGAGGAGTTAGGAACCTGGTTTTCTTTTTTATGTTTTTATTTATTTTTGAGAGAGAGAGAGAGAGAGAGAGAGATTGAGACAGTGTGAGCAGGGCAGGGCCAGACAGAGAGGGAGACACAGGATCCGAAGACAGGCTCCAGGCTCTGAGCTGTCAGCACAGAGCCCAATGTGGGGCTCAAACCCACGAACCGTGAGATCATGACCTGAGCCAAAGTCAGACGCTTAACCGACTCAGCCACCCAGGCAGCCTGGAACCTGTTTTTATTATAGTACTATGTGACTTTTTTACACAAAGTAATTTGTAATTGCATTACACTGGCAAAAGAAAATTTTATAAAAATCTATGCGTGTGTGTGTGTGTGTGTGTGTGTGTGTGTGTGTGTATGTTGAAAGGATTCCCACCCACAATTACTGCGGCTTTCCTTAGCAGGAAGGGCATGCTAGACTGGGCATCTGAGGAACACCAGATCTGGCTGGACATGGAAGGTACTGTGGGAAAGGAGTCTGCCCCATTGGAATGCCAGTCTGAGGGGTCTGATTTTCATCCAAATGGCAGTGGAGAGCCATGGAAGGGTTGTAAGCCATAGAGTATTCTAGGCAAATCTACTTTTGTAGTGAGCGTCATGACCTACCTGGATGAAGAATTGTGGGGGAGAGAGGGGGCTGCATGGTCTCCATGAGAGCCAGTGGACTAAGACCCGCACGCAGGTGTCTATCAAGGGCCTGACATTTGCCAGGTGCATTGGTGTGCCCAGCCATACAGCAGGGAACAAAATGGGCAAACTGCCCTGCCTTCGGGCAGATTACATGGGCGAGAGAGGCAAACGGAGAGAAAAGAAGTGTGTCAGGTGGTGGCTCATGCGATATAGAAAAATGAAGCAGCTTCAGAGACAGACAGATGGTGGGGGCAGGGGTACTTTAGACAGGGCGGCCAGGCGTGGCCTCTCGTGGAGGTGACATTTGAATAGAGCCCCGAATTAAGGGAAGGAACAAGCCATGCAAAATGTGGGGTTCCAGGCAAAGGAAGAGCAGTCCAGAGGACCTAAGGTGAGAATGGGCTTCATGTGTCCCAAGGAACCGCAGAGAAGCCAATGGGGTGGGGACGGGGCACGTCCATCAAGGGGAAAGTTCTGGAGGCCGAAGGCCTGAGAGGTAGTAGGAACCGTTCATGGAATATAGGCAGAACCCCGGGGAACTACTGCAGGGTTGAGTGGCGTGATTTGTCCAAGGAGGCCAGTAGTCCAGGCTTGGCGGTCAGTTAGTTGAGGAGGAGGTGCGGGCGCTTGTTAGGACGGAGCCGCTGGGGCTCTGCCCAGCCGTCAGTGCGGTGCCGCTCAGCCCTGCCTGGACCAGCTACAGCAGCTTCATCACCCACTTCCCAGCATCCCAGCCCCCTCTGGGAATTGAAGGATCCTCACAAATCAAAATAGCAGGCAAAGAACAGCTGCTAATTGTTCTGCGTAAAAGAAGCGAAATTAGACGAGTCAGCTGTGGGGTTGAGACCGCCTCCCACACAGCTGTGATCCCGCACCCCACTGAAGACAGACTTCCCGAGACTTGCAATTCTGCTGTTTCTGAGCAAAGCTTTCTGCTTCTCCAGCCCCAGGGCAAAAAACAGCTATTTGGGGAGGGAGGGAGACAGATGCTGGCCCTGGAGGACAATGAGAGAGTCCATTTTTTTTTTTTAACTGAAAAACATCAATCCCTTCATGAAGGAAGAGATTTCGCTGATAGGAGTTCATTCAGTCATTCGAAACACATTGAGGGCACTCAGTGTGCATTCATCTGCTCTCACGGGTTCCACTGCAGCCTCCTGGGTGCCCAGGGCCAGACATGGTAGCAGGGGGCTGCTAGGGGGTGGAGGCAGCTAGTGTGGCTCCACCTTTGGGGCAGAATGAAAAAAGAGCACTGCTCTCGAGAGTCAGGAGGTCTAAGTTCTGTCCTGGGCTCTGACACTGTGGCTGTGTGACCTTGGGTGAGCCAGGTCCCCTCCCTGGGCTTCAGTTTCCCAGTCTTTTCTCAATAGGGGATTTCGGCCATATGGTGTTTCTCAAACTTTAGAGCCCATAAGAATCACTTGCGGGTGGTGCTTGTTAAAGAACAAGATTCTGGGGCGTCTGGCTAGCTCAAGTGGTAGAGCATGTAATGTGACTCTTGATCTCAGGGTTGTGAGTTCAAGCCCCATGTTGGGCCTAGAGCTTACGTTAATAAATAAATAAATAAATAAATAAATAAGATAAAGATTCCTAGGCCTGATTGCCATAGATTAAGACTTAGTAGGTCTGGAGGGAGGGAGAGGTCCAAGAGTGCATTTCTAGGAATTCTGAAGGGAGTCCTTGGACCACACTTGCATAAAGTCACTTTCCCTCAATCTTGCAGGACTCCTCCTGCTCTGAAATTTGAGGAGTCGCTCATGCAACCCTTCTCTGGGTTTCTCAGATAGCTCTAGGCACGTGAAAGAGACCTATGTGTTTCTGGGCTGATCATACTGCCCTGGGACGGTATTTCAGTATCTGCAGCCCCCTGCAGGCTGTCCGGTGCCCAGCACAGGCCCTGGTACCGAGGGGGCCACGATGGAAACGTAGGCCAAGCAAGCGGCCAGCTGCGGTGTAGGCACTGCATAGCAGTGTAGATCGGGGAGGGATGTTTCAGGTGCAGGAGGGCTTAGTTGCAGACATCTGGCTTGGACACCGGCGCTCATGTCTTGGGTTGGATGGATGGGTGAGTCCAGCTGCATGGGGATAAGAAGGTCTGGAAGGGACCACAGGAAGGCCTGGGAGCCCTCATCCACTACAGAGGGCGACCCAACAGGTCCAAGGCCCCAGCCAGTCTGCTACACAGAGTCCCTCCCTCAGAACTGGCCAGTCATATTTCCAGAAGGTCAGTGGAAGAAGCCAGAGTCAGGTCACTCTGGTCTAGTGCCCAGCTTCACTGTCCATATATGAAGAACAAGAACTATCATATACTGAACACTTGCCTGCTTTGGGCTCAGGGGTAACTGCTGTATGATCTATGAGTTCTGTGAGGTTGGCAAAAGCATTGCACACCTTTTTACAGTTATAGACTCTGAGGCTTAGAGAGTTCAAGTTACTAGCCCAGAATCCCTCTGTTAATAACTAGTAGAAGCAGGGTTAGAACACAGACCTGTTTTCCTCTGGAGCCCAATTTTGTTTTTAACCATGTTACTTAGTACCCCTCAGATGACAAAGAAATTTTTCCCTAAAATACCTTCTGCCAGTCACCCACAGCCAGAGAAGTCCTTTTGCATCTGTCCAGGTGAGAAGGAGTGATGCTGAGTCAGGGTGTCCAGGGTTGTAGTCCCACCCCTGCTGCTGACCTTCTATGTGACTTTGGGCAAATTATTTCCCCTCTCTGAGTCTCATGTGAAACTGAAATCTGTGAAATGGGAACAATTACACACGTACTTCCTTTTAAGGTACACAAAGATGAAGACAGCCACCAACATCTACATCTTCAACCTGGCCCTGGCAGACGCACTGGCCACCAGCACCCTGCCCTTCCAGAGTGCCAAGTACCTGATGCAGACGTGGCCCTTTGGGGAACTGCTCTGCAAGGTTGTGCTCTCCATTGACTACTACAACATGTTCACCAGCATCTTCACACTCACCATGATGAGTGTCGACCGCTATATTGCCGTCTGCCACCCTGTCAAGGCCCTGGACTTCCGCACACCCGCCAAGGCCAAGCTGATCAACATCTGCATCTGGGTCCTGGCCTCAGGTGTTGGTGTACCCATCATGGTCATGGCCGTGACCCGTCCCCGGGGTGAGTGAGGAAGCTTTGGTATAGCCACTGACCACAGGAGGCGGCATGGGGGCCCCGGTGGGTATACAGGCCACTTACTGGAGTGGATTAGGTGGCTCCATACCAGTAGAGGTGTGGACTGCTGATCAGAGTGTGGATGGTCGCGAGAGGGTGGGGAGTCAGCCAACTGGACATGAATGGTTGACTGTTGAATGAATGGATGACTAGTCAGTGGTCAGATGGGTTGCTGGTCAATGGAAATTTATGAATGGGATGGTGGAGGGTGGATCTATGGGGATGTAGCAGTTGGCCAGAAGTATGTTGATGACTGACTTAAAGGGAGATGGATGGCCAGTGCGGGGAGGGTGTCACTGACCAGGAAGCAGTGGAGGCCATAAGATCTACAGTTTCATCCCATATGCCCTTCCACCCCAGTTTGAAAACCACTGGCCCAGATGACCAAGGCAAGCCCTAGAGAATGGCCTCTAGAGAATGACAGGTACATTTCCTCAGAGTAAAAATGATAACTAGTTTAGTAACTACTTGTATCAGTCAGGGTAGCAGCTGTAACAAGCAGTCTCCAAAGCTCAGTGCTTAACAGTCTAGTTTGTTTCTCACTCACATCACAGTCTAATGTGAATCAGAGGAGGAGGAGCTCTATTCCACAGTTCCAGGAACCCAGACTCCAAATGTGGTTTTGGAATCCTCCACTGCTGGCATTTGGCCAGCAGATGAATATGGAAAAGGAGTGGTGAGAGAGTATGGCCAACTTTTAGATGTTATAGCCCATCTCCTAGTGATACCTGGTTATGTGGCCCCTGCTTGACACAAGGAACTGGAACAGGAAGTAGTTTTAACCATGTTAAAGACATTGATCATCGGGGCACCTCAGTGGCTCAGTTGGTTGAGCATCCGGCTTCGGCTCAAGTCATGAACTCGTGGTTCGTGGGTTCGAGCCCCACGTCAGGCTCTGTGCTGACAGCTCAAAGCCGGGAGCCTCTGTCTCCCTCTCTCTCTGACCCTCCCGTGCTCAAGCTGTCTCTCTGTCTCAAAATAAATAAAACATTAAAAAAAATTTTTTTTAAAGACATTGGTCACTAGCCTATCTGAGCTACCCTGATCATGAAGTGTTGAGAAGATTAAATGAGGCTCTATGTGTAAAATACTTGGGACAACGCAGGGACCCCTACCTTTGACTAGTATGAGCATCCAGGATCAAAGAGGTCAGGTGGCTTACATAGGGTCACACGGCTAGGGATTTGATGGAACTTGGCCCACCACCCAAGGCTCCTGCCCTCATATCTGTTGCTCCCATTGCCCCTTGAGTTGGATGTTTGCAGAGGGTCGGTGCTGTAGGTGGAAGAGGCAAAGACTTGGTGGGAGGCCTTTTGACCACCCTTAACCCTCACATACAGCTTCTCTGTAATTGGCCTTGACTCAGCAGCTGGGCCCCATTCCTCACTGTCAGTCTTCAGTTTATGGGCCATTAACTGCAGCCCTGCTGTGGGCCAGACCAGATGGGCCTCCTCTCTCCACACTCCATCCCCTGCTCACCCTCCCCACTTAACACTGGGTTCTATATGCAACTTGCCGTGTGACCCTGGACAGTGCCGTTCCTCTCTGAGCCTTGTTCTGCCATCTGCACAATGAAGTCCTTGGACTCAGTCATCCCTGGGGGTCCTGCCATCCTGTTGTCCGGTGGACCCCCTCTGTGGATCCCCAGTACCCTTTCTACAGCTCTCAATATCCAAGTCCACAGCATGGCTCCTCAAATCCAAGTTCCATGAGATCCTGGGAGCTCTTCAGGACAGTCTCAGGACTGTTTCTGAATCCAAACATCCACAAAGGTGCTCACCCAACCCACACCCACACTCCAGGAACAGAGCGCCCATTCCACCCTGGGTCCACCTCCGGACAGATCTTGCAGTCAGATAGCTCTTCTTGCCATTAAGTGGAGATCTGTCTCCCTGGCCCTAGTCCTGACTTCTGGACTCCTGTATGCATCTGCCTCTCTGCCCCGCCACTGCAGCAAGAGCTTGAACTGCCTTGTACTAAATGTTCCACATGCCTTAGTCTATTGAATCCTTGCAACAACCCTGTGAGGTTTAAGTACTGTTATTAGTCCAGCTTTATGGAAGCTGAATAATTTGCCCAGCTTCACACCACACATTTAATAAGTCCCGAGTTCTGCTCTTAACTCATGCTCTCTAGATCAGTCTTAGCAGTATTGTCCCCACTGCAGCTAGTCTGGAAATGATTAGGGTGTTTTGGGTTCTCACAATGACTGACGTTTGGTGGATTTGGGCTAAATTATATCATTATTGCTGGCCATGGATGTAGAGGTTTCAGAAAGGACTGGAAGAAAATACAGAAAGGAGACCTCCTAGATTAGGGCCAATCCCGCTGGGGCCTTTAAGGATGAGTAGGAGTTCACCAAGTACAGAAGTGTAGGAGGACATTCGAAGCAGAAGAATTACCTTGCGCAAAGGCCAGGAGGCGGGGTGGGACCGGACAAAGCCAAGAAGGGCAGCGAGCAGGCAGGGTGCGCCTTGGCCCACGCACCCCTCACCTGCTCTCTGTCTCTCCTTGCTTCCCCGGCAGACGGGGCAGTGGTGTGCATGCTCCAGTTCCCCAGCCCCAGCTGGTATTGGGATACGGTGACCAAGATCTGCGTGTTCCTCTTCGCCTTCGTCCTGCCCATCCTCATCATCACCGTGTGCTATGGCCTGATGCTGCTGCGCCTGCGCAGCGTGCGCTTGCTGTCGGGCTCCAAGGAGAAGGACCGAAGCCTGCGGCGCATCACGCGCATGGTGCTCGTGGTGGTGGGCGCCTTCGTGGTGTGCTGGGCGCCCATCCACATCTTCGTCATCGTCTGGACGCTGGTGGACATCGACCGCCGCGACCCGCTCGTGGTGGCCGCGCTGCACCTGTGCATCGCGCTCGGCTACGCCAACAGCAGCCTCAACCCCGTGCTCTACGCCTTCCTCGACGAGAACTTCAAGCGCTGCTTCCGCCAGCTCTGCCGCACGCCCTGCGGCCGCTCGGAGCCGAGCAGCTTCAGCCGCGCCCGCGAAACCACGGCCCGCGAACGGGTCACCGCCTGCACCCCGTCCGACGGCCCCGGAGGGGGAGCGGCCGCCTGACTGCACCGGCCCGCCCCGCCGCGCGTCCTCCCCCTCCCGGGGGCTCCCTGGCCGACTCCCCGGGCTCTCAGGGGGAGGGGCCCCGACGCGGAGTGAGACCTAACGGGGCCCCAGTGTTTGAGAAGGGGGCGGGGGGCGGAGTGGGGCGGGGCCGAGGGCGGGGCGGATCTCTGGGCTGGGGCGGGGCGCAGGGCCGGCAGCTGAGGCGGTGCCTCTGGGCTGGGGGCGCGGCCGGCGGCTACGTGGTGGGTGCGAAGAGCTAGCGACCAAGGAGGAGCAGAACCTTTGGCTCTAGGACTCGGCGACTTACACGGGGCCTCTGCGGTGGCTCAGCTTCCGGTTTTGGCCAGAGTAGGCTTGCTGGCCTGGGACCTAAGAACTGGGCCCAGGACCCAGGGAGCAGTGGAGGAGATGGAGGCTTGAAAAAGGGGCTGCAAGAGTGGGTCTCTGTGTGGTGCGGCCGGGCCTCTTCTGAGGGTGATGGGGATGAACAGGACAGTGAGGCGACCTGCAGCTCAGGATTGGGCCATGAGGTAGAACTGGCCCTGTGTGCACGGGATGGGTGGCTTGGCCTCGGAGTAGAGCCCCAGCCCTTATACTAGCAAGAGGCGGGGCTTGCGCAGGTCAAGGTCCAGCTGGACTTTCTTTATAAATAAAGAGAAAATAAAAGAGGGAGGGAGAGAGACTATACCTTTTCTGTCCTTGACACCAGCCATTTTCTTGGAATGGCTTCAGCATCGACGTAGTGTCCCCAGCACTTTGTGCCAGTGGGCCTTGGGACATGACAGTGGAGCAGGGCTAGCGGCTTCAGGCTAGGAGCAGGACAGGGCCTCCGTTGTCGTAGTGTCTGTCCCCAGCCCTGAGTTCTGTGGGGCTAAGAAGGAGAAGGGAGGTCCTGCAGCTCCAAAAGCAGAGCTGCAAGTCGGCCTCTGTGTCAAAGATGGTGGGTGGGCTGAGGAAGAGGCGAGGCAGGGGAACTAACGCTTTGACATTAGGTCCTCAAGCCGGAGGATGCTTCGTGCGGGTCCCAGGGGCCTGATTCCTCTGCTCAGGTACCGGAGGACAGAGGACCGCGCTAGTTAGAGCTCCATGGATGGTAAGTGGCACCTAGGACGGGTGGGGGCATCTGAAGCCCCAGTGTGGATTTTCCCCCTCCCGGTCTTGGGTCTCTGGAAAGGACCTCCAGGAAATCCTCTCCCTTCTCCCAGCTCCTGGCTGAGCTCAATGTGTCCAATGTTTCCAATGCGTGTGTGCTCCCCAGGCCCCCCACTTACCCAAGCTGCCCCCCTCAAGCTGCTGAGGACAGGTCTTCCCCGAGCAAGGCATAGAGGCTTTTCTCTTCCTGTGTTTGGCATTTTATTCAGCATTCCCAGATTTTTGCTTTCCTGAGTATGGGGGTCTGTCATCGTTCCTGAGCCTCCCCCGTACTTCCATCTCCTCTCCCCCCACAGGCACCCCCCCCCCCGACTCCCTATTGAAGCAGTGAGCTGACATCCTTGTAGAAACAAATTAACTTTCTTCCCTTTTTGGGACAGATGGAGAGAAATTGACGTCTTTGTCTCAAACCACCAAAAGAAAAAAAAAAAGAAGGAAACAAGATCCCTCTTTTCTCTTTCTCTTTGACAGTCATTTCCTTGGAACAAAAGCCTTTCCCTTGTCTGACTGTCACTTCAGCAGGGACTGAACTGACATTCAGGAGGCTGGGGGTGTAGGCACCAGGATGAGGTTTGGGCACATTAGGGAATAGGGAGGCCCTTAGTTGACAAAGCCCAGCCCCCTTCTCAGGGTGAGACCCCAGAAACTCCAGACCCGGGAAGTTTCTTCCTCCAGCAAATGGCTCCAGGAGCACTTGGGAAGATGTAGGGCAGTGCCCAGTGACTTAGAGATTTCTGTGTCTGAGCGGGGGTGTGTGTGTCCACAAGGCGCGGGACCCTCCTGGGCATTACTCCTCCAGCTAAGGCCTCGGAGAGGTGTCAGAGATAGGGGATAATTTAGGAACTGGAGGTCACTTCTGAAGAAGGTGACATTGGCCAGGGCTGTTGATTGTCTCTGCAAGGACTGTGTCCCCTCCCACTGTGTCTCAAGGCCGCTCTGGGTCTGCTCACTGCCGTTTCCGGTGGCTGTCACAGATCTGGCTGCATTTTACTACTCATACGTCAATTTGTCCAAATTTGTCCTGGGCTCAGCAGAGGCTGGGTCCAGACCACGTGCACCTAAGGAAAAGCAAACTTGTACTGAAATCGACATCATGCCAGGCTGTGCACACTGGGCCCTGGGACTTGGAAGTAAGTCAGATGCAGCCCCGCCCTCAGAAGGTTCTAGCCGGTGCCGGGAGACAAGGCACAAACAGATCTTTGCTTCTCAGTGCGATGCACGCAGTGGCTGGAAGCCTCAGGGAGGGTGTCCTAGGGAAGTGCTTTTTCTAGCTTTATACTAAACACACATTCATAACAATTCTAGAAGAGGTAACACAGAGTCAAAGGATCTTAAAGGAGGAGTAGGAGTTGGCTACCAAGAAGAGGGAATAGCTAGCTGTGCAAAAGCATGGAAATGTTCAGGTGCTTGGCAAACCTGAGCAAAGCTATGTGCATTTGAAGCATGGGGCTTAACCGAGCACTTCCGAGTGCTAGGCTCTGAGCCAAGCGCTTTATGCACATCTGATCCTCACGAGAGCCCAGTGGAAGTAGTATTACCCTTATTTTACACAAGAGGCTCAGAGAGGTCAATGCACTCACCCCTCCGTCACAGAGCCTGTTGGTGGCAGAACTCAGGTCAGTAGGACTCCAGGGTCCAAGTTTCTGGTGAACTCCAGGCATCCTTGGCATAGAAGAGCCTTAATTGGTAGAACCCTGGGATGAGGATTGAGGACTTAAAACCAAATGGAAAAATCTGAAGGAAAAGGGCAATTTTCCACGAACTTTTGTCCCTCTTGCAGCTCTCCAAATCTTCACATTTCAAAATGCGCTGTGCGCGATGCGTTTTAAAGCTCCAAATTGACAGTGTAATTCTAGATCATCACAGGGCTCTCAAAAGTGAAGCGGGCCTGATTTCCCCCAAGGTTTCCATTCCTCTCTCTTCAGGCAGTAGAGGCAAGTTTTTGCTTCTGGTTTCAAAATGTCCTATGATTTCGTATCTTTTCTTGTGGGAATAGAAGTAGTGGTGAAAGCTGGAGTCAGAATTTGGCTTTCCCTCTCTCTGCCTCAGTTTCCTCCTCTGCAGAATGGACTTCCCTCACAAGGTTGTTGTGAGGATTTAATGAGTTAATGTATAGATAGGGTCGAGAACACAGGTAAGCTCTTAGCACGTGGTAAGTAGCTGTTATTACTTAAGACGGGAGCCACAGCACAAGGTCAGAGCTGGAGACCCAGAGGGGGAAGTAGCTGAGCTTTCAGGGACAGCAAGGAGGAGAGAAGAGACGGGGCACCCACCCTGGGGATCCCCCTGCTTTCTAGGCTCAGGAGCCACAGCGGAGAGTGAGAAGCTCCCGGAGAAGCAGGAGGAGGATGGGGAGAATGTGTTGCCGTGGCAACTGGAGGAGGAGGGCGTTCCTGGGGGGGAGGGAATGATGGATAATGTCAGGTGTCATAGAAGAGAGGTTGGAGGTAGGGAGGGCAGGAGGGTGATGGGAATAAACCAGAGCCTTCAAGTTGTTTCCAACGTGGCTTGGGAAGACCTAAATCTGAATTCAAAGCTCTGAAGCCAACTGGCTGTGTGACTTTGGCAAGGAGTTTGCCCTCTCCAGGCTTCTGTTTTCTCTTAGCTCTAAGACAAGGGAATGGGCAAGTCTCTAATACGATGTTCAGTCTCTAAATAGAGTCCTGGTTTTGCTGGATTCTTGGCCACTTACTAGCAGTCTGACCTTAGGCAGGTGACTTCACTTCCAAGAGCCCCATCTGAAAACTAGGGATGTGGCGAGGGAGGTGTCTGCCAAAGTGTGTGGCACATAGTAGGCCCTCAAGACAGAATTATTCTGTGACAATAGCAGGGAGCCAGAGGCAGCTGTCTAAGGTTTGCTTAGCTTGGAATGTGAAATGCTCCTCAAGGTGGAGGAAGCCAACAGGGTCCCGAGAGGACTTGGAGGAGCCACAGTCCAGACTAAACCCCCCCCCTCCCCGGCCTCTTCCCAAAGACCAGCCTCTCTCTTTTCAGCGGTGGATCCTTAGCCTGGCCTCTGGGACCTACTGCAGATCCAGGCTGGGAACCAGCTCAGAGCTCCAGCCCCCTAGGAAGTGACCTCACCCCTGCCTCCACCTCCATAACATGGTCCCAGCACTCACACACAAAGCACTACACACAACTTTCTCTTGTCATTCATTCATTCATCATTATTTATTCCTGTATTTCATTCCTGAGCACTGAGCACATCGTGCTGGCGGCTCCAGAGAGTGGGGGAAGGGGGTCAGGCCTGGTCCTGACCCCATCTCCGAGCTTGCAGAGGTTGGGGGGCCGGAGGAGACTGGGGATGAGCACAGCCCGCTGTGGGGTTCTGGCGGCAGGCAGCTTGGGGGTTGGAAATGGGGCCCAGATGGGCTGGTGAGAGCCTTCATTTATCCTGACGTGTAGTAGAGCGCTAGCTGGGTGCCGCGCGGTCCCGGCCCCTTTGGCAGTGCCTGCCACGCGCCCCCCACTGCTGCAGACTGCTCTCCCACCCGCCTCCGGAGAGGCTGGTGTAGCAAGAATAGTGTGCAGTCCACAGCCCCCTCCTCTGTTTCAAGCACTTTACATGGATAATTTATTTAATCTTCATAGCACGACTATGAGGTAGGCACTGCTATTACCCGTGCTTTACAGATGAGGAAACTGAGGCTCAGTGAGGGGAATGGCCTGCTCAAGGTGCCACATGGCTTGCCCATGGCTGCTTCAGCTAGGATCTCATCTTAGATCGGTCAAGTTCACTTCCTCTGCTTTCCCCCTCCTTCCTCCCATGAGGAAACTGATTATGCAGAGGGCACCAGAGAGACCATGTCCAGCTCCTAGTCGATGTCCAGCTCCTAGTCGCGGACTGAGCCTTCTCGGTGCTGGGTTCTGTGTCTCATCACCTGGGCAGCAGAGGTGCGCGCCTGCTTCCCCAGAAACTGCCGCAACCTTGGCAGGTCCCTCTGTCCATCCGTTCCCTCCCTGCCTTGGAAGGCGTGCTTGTTCTATAATTTTTCAGCTGCCTGCTATGACTTTGCTGTACGACCTTGGGCAAGTCACTTCACCCCCGGAGCCCCTTTCCTCGGTCGTGGAGGACAACACAAGAAGTTGTGAAGATTTACAGAGAGGGTTGGCCTGTCTGTTTCGGTCCCACGAGTGTTTCCTGCAGCTGGCTCCCAGTATTCTCCTGAGCGGATGAATAAAGTGCCTGGTGCATAGCAAATGCTCAAAAAGTGGAGCTTTTAATGTGATCTAATGTTTTACATTACACCTGCTCTGACCCACATCTCTGAATGCCGTAGGTGGGTCAGGAGCAGAGGACCTTCCCTTTTAACCATCTCCTTGAGCTTCAGAAGATGGGACAGCATGCGTTGGAGAGGCAATTTTCAAGAGGATGTCTTCTCCCCCAAGTACTTTAGACATAGCTGTTCCCTTTTCTCTTCACCAAGACTGCCCTCCCCGGCACCTGAGAGGGAGGCACAGTCTGGGAGGAAAGAAAGAGCCCCGGGTGGCACTGGCCTGGGCCTTCCTGGCCAGAACATTTGAATCAAGGGAATAGAACGCCTTGGCAGGTGTCTATGCAGGCAACATCAACCTGATGCGGCTCATCTTCCAGAATCTCCTCCTGGAATTAAGTCCCAAGCCAGGAGACAGGGAATGTGGGTTTGACTCTGTCCTCCACTTCCTTGCTGTGTGAATTTGGGAAGGTCTCCATCCCTCTCTGGGCCTCTGCACAATGGAGGGACAGAGGTAAGAGTTGATGGGTTCTGAGGGCTCTGACTTCCTGGGAGAGAACAGAGACCTTTCCCAAAAAACCACTGGGCGTTTGTACAGAGGCAGAGGGAAGGATGCCTGGGGGTCTGGTGTAATTGGAGCTGCCCTGCTTCGGGGACAACGGAGGCAGGCATGTCAAAACGGAGCTTGACTCACTCCTGGCTTTTTGCCTATCCCGGGTCCTATCGTGGTACCAAGGACCAACCTTCTGTTTTCCCAATAAAGAAAAGCCCTATTCTCAGTGTCTCTGGCTGTTTTTTGTTTTGTTTTGTTTTGTTTTTGCTTACCTTCTGTGGTCTGCTCATGGGGGGCGGGGTCTAGCCTGGGAGGGGGGTGACCCAGACCTGGTTTCTCACAGAGTGGATAGTGCATCAGAGGGAGATGCAATACTGTCCTTAAGACAGTAAGTGGGGCGCCTCACTGTCTCAGTCAATAGAGCATGCAACTCTTGTTCTCAGGGCTGTAAGTTCGAGCCACGGGTTGGGTGTAGAGGTTACTTAAAAATAATCATAAATCTTTTTTATTTAAGTTTTTTCTAAAATTTTTAAAATTTATTTTTGAAATAGAGAGAGAGAGCATGAGCAGGGGAGGGTCAGAGAGAGAGGGAGACACAGAATCCAAAACAGTCTCCAGGCTTTGAGCTAGCTGTCAGCACAGAGCCCGACGTGGGGCTCGAACCCACAAACTGTGAGATCATGACTTGAGCTGAAGCGGGCGCTCAGCCGACTGAGCCACCCAGGTGCCCCCAAAATAATCATAAATCTTAAAAAATCTTAAAATAAATGAACCCCATCTGATGGGAGACATATACAGGGCAGCTGTGGCTACTTCCTAGAGCATGCCCCAAATCAGAGCTGGCTCCCAAAGTCCTCTCTCCCCCTACCCTCCAAATTGGCTCCTCCTTCTCTGTGACTCACCCCCTAATCTAAGTCCTTTGTCCTTTGGAGCCCTTCCCACCCCACATGCCTCTTGGGGTTCCTACTAGCTCCGTCTCCTTTCCTTTCCACCCTACTCCCATGTCTGTTCCATTCTCTTGTCCTGCTGGCCCTCCTTTTGGCAACAGAGGCCCCAAACCTCCTCTGGGTGCATTCAGAGCATCCCTGGGGATGGGGTTTGATGCCCCAAGAGACATCTACCTCCTCAACGTTCCCCTCCTCAAATGGTTGCTAATTCCTGATCCAGTATCTGCTCCCCACCAGGTGTGATCAGGTCCTTAAGAGGGTGCCAGGGCCTGGAGCTCCCGCTTCCCCTGCTGAGGAACCTCCCTTCAGAGACCCATGGCCTCAGCTGCGGCTGCCCCCTCGCCCTGGGCCTGCTGTGTCAAGGTGATGAGCACCAATGCAGGTGGGCTGCCTTGATCCAGACGAGGATCTCACCCTGCCCCTCAGCTGCAAGCTGTTTGGGCAGAGGCACGGGCAGGGCTGACGACTGCCCAGCATGGGGAGGGGGCTCACAGAGAGGGGCTCAGGTGAGGAAGACTTCACAGAGGTCTGGCACCTCTGCCCAGAGCTAACTCCCACTGAGGCCTGGAAGAACAGCTCTGAAAGTGTGTGTGTGTGTGTGTGTGTGTGAGAGAGAGAGAGAGAGAGAGAGAGAGAGAAAGAGATTGTACAGCATGTGTGAGAGCACCTCAGTGTTTATGTAAGTGTGCACGGTGGAGATTTAAAAAAAAATGTTTATTTTTGAGAGAGAGTCAGAGCACAAGCAGGGGAGGGGCAGAGAGGGAGACACAGAATCCGAAGGAGGCACCAGGCTCCGAGCTGTCAGCACAGAGCCTGACGCGGGGCTTGAATTCATGAACCTAGAGCTCATGACCTGAGCCAAAGCCAAACACTTAACCGACTGAGCCATCCAGGTGCCCCAGCACAAGGTGGAGGTTTTTATTCACTTTTGTGTCTCGGCGAAGAGAAGCACCTCTGCAAGACCACCCTGGACATCACTTTCTCTTTTGTAAAATAGCATAATTATTATAGCTAACGTGCCAGGACTCTCCTGAAGCCCCAGTGAGACAACAGCTGTATGTGGCAAGCAGGGCACAGAATTACTGATGGGGAAGCTCTGTCTGCCTTTAACCTTCAATAGCTCCCAGTTGCGTGAAAAATGCAGATGACCTCTCATGCCCCTTTCCAATGAGGGATTCTAGGAATCAAGGTTCAGTCTTGCCTGCCTGCAACCTCAGGCCGCCTCAGAGGGAGATGAGGATGCACTTCAGGAAGAGAACAGCTGAGGCCCATCCCAAGGGCAGGCAGTTCTGAGAAAAGTGCAGCAAGCAGGGCAGACTACTGTCATGTGCCAGCTTCATCACCCTTCCAGGTCAGCTCACTTTGCTCTGCTTCCAGGAAGCCTTCTCTGATTGCTCTGTACTGACTCTTTAAACCTCCCACAGCTCCTATCAGGGCACAGTCATGCGGGGCGCTGGCCCGCATTTCCAGACATAAGCAAACCCTGCCACTCCCTAAGGGGAAAGAAGAAGCCCATGAAAAGGAGCACAGGTGGGTTTTTCCCAATGATTATGGTAATTACAGAAGGCTCACTATAAAAACTGAGAAATCTGATAAGAAAAAGAAGAGGTAAACACGTCACCCATGGGTCCCCATCCTATTAACGTAGGAGTGTTCTTTCCCCTTCCATAGCCAGGGGAAACCCCAGCGGCTCGCAGGTGACCCCAGAGTCCTCTGCAATGGGGTGTACACTGTGTGGCACTGTGTGCCTTGCTGCAGGATTCACTAGATGTCCCAGGGGTCCAGGACTGAAGAGTGAATGGTGGTCCATTCACACAACACAGCCACATGCAAATAGACCCACAGAACTGGGGGCCACACATACACACCTGATTGTGCACACACATCCTCCTTATACACACACTCCTCACTGTTGGGTACGTTCTCTTCTCTTACACAGACTCACTCCTGGCACTCGTATACATATTGCTCACATACACGTGCACATGTGTGTTCATACCACAGGCATGCACACACACTTTTTTGTACACACACCTCCCACCGGGCACACACTCATTTGTACTTCTATGTTCGTACAGGTGAAGACAGCCAAACAGCTTGTCCTGGAAGGTCGAGGAAAGGCAGCAGGACAAGCTCATTTTACAACTCATTTCACAGACACTGCTGCCACCTACTGGCCATTCCTGGCATCAGCACCCTTATTTAGTTTACCCCTAACCATCACCGACTGACCACCAATCACTGAAAATCTTTACTGAGCGGAGGAGACCCAGCTCCAATCCCACCCCCAGAGGAGAAGTGCCCAGAGGTGGGTGAGGCCCTGGAGAAATAGTTCATCCTCCCAAGAAGCTTCCCCTGCCCTGAGTTATTCCTTCCAATTCATCCATTCAACTAATATTTATGTACAGTGTGCAGGCTTTGTGCTTAGACTGGGGATGAGCAGTGAACAAGCAGAGGAAAGTCTAGTCTCTGGGCTCCTCGCCTGCTGTCCCACCCCCACGGGTTCCCTGGGACCCTTTGAACTTTTCTTTGCTGGCTGTGCTGAATGGATGGGGGATCCAGCGTGAGAGCAGGGAGATGTGGCTTAGGGTGCGACAGGAGGGTCCACCCCAAATGTCCAGGATTGAGGTTGAGCAAAGAGAGCCTCAAACCTGCAATCAGGCAGACCTAGGTCTGAATCGAGCCTTAGCCATGAACTTGTTTTGTGACCTCAGTGAAATCTCTTATAAAAATGTTTTTTAACTTATTTTGAGAAACAGAGAGAGAGAGAGGAGAGAGAGCACTGCACATGTGAGCAGGGAAGGAGCAGAGAGAGAGAGAGAGAGAGAGAGAGAGAGAGAGAGACTCCCTAACAGGCTCTGCACCATCAGTGTGGAGCCCAATCACAGGGCTTGATCCCACAAACCGTGAGATCACAACCTGAGCCAAAATCAAGAGTCAGATGCTCAACTAATTGAACCACCCAGGTGCCCCTCACATCTCTTACTGGACCTCACTTAAAGCAAAGGGCACTGAACTTCAACATTGGTTCCACCTCATGGTTCCTTAGAAGGACTGGGGGAGATTGGGAGGAGGCCCAGAAAGTACTCCCCCCCCCCCGCCCCCCGGCAACCCCCCATTGCTTCGCTCAGAATAGCCCTGCTTCCCTGTTTCTCACTTTGGGCTTCTGTGGCTACATGAGTTCGACAATCACACAGACTGCTTGATCTCTCCTAAAAGTTTTAAGACTCAGTCCATGTCTTACTTGGTCACCAGACAGTGATCTGCAGGAGGGCTGGGACAGGGTCTGAGGCCTCTGTCTCCCAACCCCCATCCTGCAGGCCTGGCTGCAAGAGGAGGGGCTCAGGATGTAGCCATCCAGACTGCCCACATGTGGGTGCATTAGATCGACAGCCCTGCAGGCACTTAGCCCACAGCTCTTCGAAGATCACAGACGTCCACGCTGCACACAGTGCTGGCCCTGCAGCAGGAGGCAAGGGCGGGCAGAGAAACTTCCCGGCGCTTATGCTGTTGGGCCTCCATGCCTAGAAAGCAAAGGAGGGTTCAACCAGATGGAACAGAGGATCCCTGTGCAGTCCTGGCTGACGCAATCCAGCTGATAGGATGTGGCCTCCCAGAAGGCGGAGGGAGAGTGGACTCACTTCTAGGTAAAAGCTCTGGAAAATCTGGGTGAAAGGCCTGCCTGGAGGGGATGGGGGATGGGAGACATGAATCCAGATCCTGCTCTGGCTTCAGAATCTCCAAATCTCCCATGGGGACCTCATACTAGCATCGGCCCTAGAGGAAACTTGGCCTTCTGTTCACAAACTCATGTACTTCTGTAAAATTTGCCAAAGTAAAAATATTAATTAGAATTGGCCAAGATCTTTCCACTCTGACTTCCCTTCCCTCCCATTTGTGTTCTAGAGCCTTGACTGGCTACCGGTACTTTACATTCTTTTCTTTTTCTTAATTAATTTTTTATGGTGTTTTTTTGTTTGTTTGTTTTTTTATGTTTGAGAGACAGAGAGAGACAGCGCGAGCAGGGGAGGGTCAGAGAGAGAGGGAGACACAGAATCTGAAGCAGGCTCCAGGCTCTGAGCTAGCTGCCAGCACAGAGCCCAATGCGGGGCTTGAACCCACGAACCGTGAGATCATGACCTGAACTGAAGTCGGATGCTCAACCAACTGAGCCACCCAGGTGCCCCCTTTACATTCTTTTCTTTAAAAAAAAAAAAAAACGTTTATTTATTTTTTTTGAAAAAGAGAGAGAGAGAGAGAGAGAGAGGGAGGGAGAGATCAAGGGCACATGCATAAGTGGGGGAGGGGCAGAGAGAGAAAGAATTCCAAACAGGCTCTGTGCTCATTCCTCACGTGGGGTGATAGCAGATCATGACTTGAGCTGATATCAGTCAAGAGTCAGAAGCTTAACCCTTAACTGACTGAGTCACCCAGGTGCCCCAGGCATTTTGCATCCCTAACTTTTCTTTCTTTCTTTCTTTCTTTCTCCTTCCTTCCTTCCTTCCTTCTTTCCTTCCCTCCTTCCTTCCTTCCTTCCTTCCTCTCTCTCTCTCTCTCTCTCTCTTTCTTTCTTTCTTTCAATAGGCTCCATGCCTAACCTCACAACACTGAGATCAAGAGTTGCCTGCTCTAATGGGGCACCTGGGTGGCTCAGTCGGTTGAGCATCCAACTTAGGCTCAGGTCATGATCTCCCGGTTTATGAATTGGAGACCCACGTTGGGCTCCCTGCTGACAGCTCAGAGCCTGAAGCCTGCTTCGGATTCTGTGTCTCCCTCTATCTCTCTGCTTCTCCCTCACTCAAACTCAGTCTCTCTCTGTCTCTCACAAAATAAATTAAAAACGTTATAAGAAATAAATTAAAAAAAAAAAAGAGTTGCTTGCTCTACTGACTGAGCTGGCCAGCTATCCCTTCGTTCTTTCTTAAAAGAAGCCCCCAGATAAGCTTTAGGTCTCACAATCCTGGATCCACTGACTGGGTCCTCGGTTTTCCCAGCTGCAAAGACAGAGCAAAGGCTGAGAAAGATCTTCACAGGAGTAAAGACGATCCCTTTGAGTCCTCTTGAAGGCACTGAGAACAGAGGAACAAGGAAAAGAAACATACCTGGGCTCTCACAATCCAGGACAGCTCCCCTGAGTGCCCTCCCTTTCACTACCCCTGCTGTCACCTTGTGCCCAAAGCAGCTGCCCTCTTAGAAGCCGGGCGAGCTGGGCTCTGTGCCTCCGCCCCAAGAGACTCTGTGACCGTGAGGTGGCAGCAGACACCGTGTTTCCGTTTCCTTCTCCCGGGTGCCAGTTCCTCCAGTTTCCTGGCCCCACAGAATCTCAGCCTTTCCCAAACACCCCCATCAGCTCTCTCCTGCCATCTCGGGAGACGGGGAGTCCTGGTCTCGCCACTTACTGGCTGTGTGATGGAGAACACAACCGTTCGCCTCTCTCAGCCCCGTTACTCATCCGTATAATCGGAGTATCTCATGGAAACAGGCGGATGTATAATAGGCTAATCAGGCCAAACCAGTGCTGTTTCAACAGGGGCTTCTGGAGATGGTGTCTTCCCTAGGAAGGAGTTCTCCCGGCGGGACTGGCCCCCTGCCCACACTGGAGCAAACCCAGAGGAACTCCTTGGCAGTGGGACCTTCCAGATCCCTTAAATGATCATGCTGGGCAGCCTCTCTGCCCATGCCTGGATCCTTCCCTGGACTAGAGCATGACTCGTCTTTCTCTCCATCCTCGGAGGGGGCTCTGCAGCCTTGTGCCACCCCGATGTCATCCAGGCTGCACATGGATTGTTCTGGGGAGGGGGGTCCTTGAACCAATGCCTGCCAATTCTCCCTCTCCTCTCAGCCCTCCCCGAAGGACTGCCACACCCCAGCCAGGACAGGACCAACGACTTCCTGGCTTTCCCCACACCTGCTTCCTCCCCTAGCCCCTCACCTGCTCCAGTCTAAGCCTGGCATTCCCTCTGCCAAATATACCAACCAGTTTTTGTTCCCAACACACAACTTCAGTGTTCTACTTCCAGGCCTTGATGTATGCTGTTTCTCCACTGGAACACCCTCTTCCATTTCCATAGACAAAATTCATCCTTAAAGATCTAGCTGGTAGGTCACCTCCTCCAGGCAGTCTTCCCTAGTCCCTTAACTGGGACCTTTTCCCTTCTCTGGGCTCTCGGTATACAGTTTCCTTAAGGCCTTTTTCAGAGGAGGCCATGAGTCACAACAGGACCGTCCATTATGTTTGGAGAACAGTTCTGTTTACAAATGTATCCCCCTGCCCCAGCTTCTTGGGAGTGAGGACAGGCAGGCAGGGTTAGCGCCATTATCTCATTTGACTGACAGGGAGACAGGCTAAGAGAGAAATATGACTGGCCAGGTCTCAGGGCCTCCCTTTAAATGGTGGAGTCAGGACTGAAACCGGTAGGGATCCCAGCCACACCCCCTGCCTCAGGCCTGAGCTTGCCTGGCTCCACCATTCCCTGTGGCTTGGTCTTGTGACTCTGCCCCTCCTAGACAGAGCAGGGTATTGACCAGTTTTTAATAGTGTGCTCAGCAAAGTTTCGTTGAAGTAACAGATGGCCCCACATCGGCCCTGGCTCCTCTCCCTAGCCCCCAGCTGGTTCCCCGGCTTCTTTATCACTCAACTCAAGACCTGATCACCCAATCCAGGCTGGTGGCAGTGCTCAGGCTTTGGCTGGATAAGGACTTGGCTGGAGGCCCAGGAAACTCAGAGGAGCGGGGGAGGGGGACACAAACAGGTTCTTTCCCCTGCCTCACAAGCTTATCAGCACCCCACAGGCTCCGGGCAAAATGGGTGCTCCAGCTTAGGGAGGTGATCTGCCCTCTGCCTCCATTGCTCTTAAACTGCCTGACCTTGGGTTGTCATTTCCACTCTCTCAAGTCTCAGACCCTCTTTAGAACACTTTTGGCAGGAAGGATTCGACAGATCAAATGAGAAAATGCATGTAAAATAACAGAGATCACTAAATGTGAGTTATCTCCTCCGGAGGTCTCCCCAAGGGGAGGAGTCTCTGGGAAGGGAGGTAGAGGCCTCACAGGCAGAGGTACTGGGGCAGGAGCCCCCCCCCACCCCTAGTGATCGACAAGGCCACGTTCACCCACACAAGTTCCTAAATCATTTCGACAAGAAACGCACAGAGGCTGCCTAGGCAGAGAGACCCCGGCCAGGCAGTGGCTTTCTAAGTTCCCAGGGCCTGGGGAGCGGGATAAGGCAGACACAAGTGTTCATATGACACAGAGAGGGAAACACAGAGTCACACCCTTATGCAAACTCACAACAGGGATACACCGTGACACAGATTGCACCCCTCTACACATACCTAAGTGCACAGAGAGCCACATGCAAGATCTAGATCACAAACACAGCCCCACATGTAGTCCCCACGCACAAACTCGTTAATGCGGAGCCCTCCCCGGCCACCCTGACACACACATTCACGGCACACACACTTATCAGGCCAGGGCAGACGCTGGGGCTGCTGAGTCACCCACGCGCAGCTCGGCCCTAGGAGCCGGAGCTGGGGAGGGGCGGGGCCTGCGGCAGATCCGCGGAGCTGCCTCCTGCGGCCGGGCGGGGATCCTCCTCGCCCCGCCCCCTCGACTGGGCGGAGCCTCTGAATGCGGCGAGCCAGAGAGGAAACCCCTTTCTCTGGGGCTGAACTTAACGCGTTCACACACAGCTAGCTCTCTCCTGAGTCGCCTGAATACATGTGGGAACAATTAAAAAACAATACTGGATGCATTATTGGGTGTTTGCATATGTACTTTAACATTCTCTTTTTTAATTTTCGCAACAGCTCTATATAAAGTTTGGGCAATTATTTACCCCATTTTACCCCTGAGGGACAGACAATGACTTGCCCAAAGGCACAAAAGTGGCCAAACGCAGAGCCCAGACTCAAATGCTTACAACGCCCAAGCTCTTAACCAGTGGGCATTAATTACTACTACGTAGTGGGCAGTTGACAATGTGTCAATATGCTTGGGAGTCTGCATGTCCCTGTCAGCTTTCCCCATGCAGTCTACGGGGCTCAAGTGTCCAGATTTCTGATTAAGTAACGAAAGCTTCTCTGGTGCTTTGGAATCCATCCACCGATTTCAGAAAGCATTTCCTAGATCTAGGGACTCTGTCAAACCCTCTGCTACACTGTGAGCTTCTTGAAGGCAGGGACCAGGGTCCTGACGCCTAAAACAAGACCTGACTGGGAAGCTGCAGTGAATTAGGCCAGGGCAACACATTAATGTCTGACTTTGATAGAATATTAACATCAGTAATCATAATAAATGATAACACTTTTGGATGCTTATGAGACTGGCACTGTTCTAAAGACTTTACATGGATCATTTCATTTAATTCTCACAACCCTTGAGGAAAATACTTATATTTTATAGAGGAGGAAGCTGGCATGGAGAAGGTTAGTAGCTTGCCCAAAGTAAGGGCAGCGCTGGGGACGGAGATTGAGGCAGTTTGCTTCCAGCGCCCATCTTATACGAGGACCACTTAACTTCCAGGAAGTCACTTGGCCTCAGCGGGCCTCAGTTTCCCCAATTTGACCAAAAATGAAGTAGCAAGGCGACAGGGGACATGGACCAGTGGCCATGTAAGCCCTCCCAGTGCTGATGGGATGGGCCATATGGAGGGCGAAAGTCTCTGACAAGAGTGGAAAGATGGGGATGAAGGAACAGGAAACCATATATATATATATTTTGTGCCAAACCTGTGGCACTTAACGTATACCGCCAATTCTCAGAAAATTATTTAAGATTTATAGTTGCGGAAACTCAGATTCAGAGAAGTGACTTGCTCAAGGTCACACAGGACTAAATGGTGGGACAGGTAATCCAAGAGAGACTCACTTCCTAGGTTCCCTACCACCAATTCCCTTCCTACCACCCTTCCAGCTTAAGGGTAGGAGCAGCATCACATGATAAATTGCATCATACTTTTGCCGTATGACATCAGACACCACACCACCCAATCCAGGAGCTCCCTGCTCAGTCCTCCCCGGACCCTTCGGATCAACACGGGGCGGCTCAGAGCTTGGCATCCGGGTCAGGCCGCACCTGCAGCCCCAGCCCTTTCCCGGTTGCAACGCTCCTACTTCTCGGTACCGTCCTCTTCGCCGCCCCGCCGATTGACAGGTGCCTGAGCCAATCAGAAGGTCTCCCGGGTCGGGGGCGGGGCCTCACTCCAGAGTTGCCCTGTCAGTGCAGGTGGAGGCCCCCGGCGGGGCAAAGTGGCAGGAACCTCTTAAAGGGCGAGAGCGGCGGAGAGCGAGAACTCGGCCCGGCCCGGCCCGGCCAGGTCCCCGCCCCGTCAGGCCCAGGTGAGCCTGGACCGTCTGGGGACGATCCTGGGTCCCCGGGAGGGACGGGGTGACAGACAGATGAACCCACTCCCAAGGGCCCAGGCCGCCCCGGTAGGGGCGAGACTAGGGTCTAAGGGTCAAGGGAGGGAGGGCTCTAGGGGTCCCGGCTTACAAGGTCCGAACGGGGGGTCCACAGGGGTCTGGAAGTCGCGAAGTTCAGGGTGCGGGGAGGGGCGCGGGCGAGAGGAGAGGGGCTCCGGGGGAGGACGCTTGCCGCTGGCGGTCCCAGGCCGTCCCGGCCTGTCTGGCGCGGGGGTCCCGGGTCAGGTCCGCGCGGGCGGGATCTCTGCAGACTGCTGCGGCCCCAGGTGCCCCCCCCCAGCCCCGCCCTGCCGGCCCGCATGCTCCTGCCTCGCCCGCCGCAGCGCTGGCCGGAGCGGGAGGGCGGGCGG